>NW_025423337.1:237656-476595 GCF_020497125.1 Mauremys mutica | reverse complement strand
GTGAGAACAGAATCATCATGTAACAATACAACTGTACATCAAGTAGTTGTGACCGAGTGGTTAAGGTGATGGACTAGCAGTCCATTGGGTCTTCCCCGTGCAGGTTCAAATCCTGCTAACTATGCGAGTGCTGCACTGTTGTTATTATTACTGTTGACTTGGTGCCTGAGCATCCAGAGTGCAAACTGGAGCCAGGTCTACTTTCACTCTGTCTACACTTAAAATGCTGCTGTGTCACTGCTATAGCACTTTGGAGTACACAGTGATTGGAGAGGTTTTCCCATCCATGTAATAGCTACATGGACAGAACAATTCTTCCTTTTATTTAGCACTATCTAACCCGGGCTTAGGTCACCTTAACTCTATGGGTTTGGGGGGTGTGGGTTTTTCACACCCTGAGAGACGTCGCTCTGCCAGTGAAGTGCCCACTTAGATCCCTCTTGGTATTTCAATGCAGGCACTGACCTGTGAGAGGAAAACATCAGCTCACAAACACAGAGACTGAATTCCTCACATTTAATCTCTCTGCACTTTCCAGAAAGTCACAAAATTCAATTCATTCTTGCTAGGACAGAGAAAAAATAAGTGACACTAAGTTTTTGGCTTGGGTAAATAAAATTAAGTGTTTAATTAATACAGTAAAAAAATCTGTCCTGATTCCTCTAACATCACAGCATGAAATAGGAACAGAGACAAATCTTGTCAGTGACGACTAATTTCGCAAATGATCTTCCCATTATTAATTTCCACGCTGTCCCCATTGGAGGTCTGGGCATCTCCAGTGTCACTGCTCTGCGTTCACCTTCCCCTTAGAATTGTTCTCGGACATTCGCCTTCCTCTGCAGCATGGGGCATGGGTCACTTGCTGGAGGATTCCCTGCACCTTGAGGTCTTTAAACCACGATTTGAGGACTTCAGTAACTCAGACATAGGTCAGGGGTTTGTTACACTACAGGAGTGGGTGGGTGAGATTCTGTGGCCTGCATTGTGCAGGAGGTCAGACTAGATGATCATAATGGTCCCTTCTGACCTTAAGTCTATGAATCTAGTCCCATATTTGGAAAATTGTGCAGTTCAGAATGTGAATAGTGACCTCGTCTCCTTCCTGCACCTGCTCTACATTGCTCCACAGCAGCTTCTCCACCTGCAGAGTCACCCCAGCACGGCAGTGCAGCCGCCCAGGGTTCAGCAGGGGCCCCTGGCAAGGACAGTGGGTGCAGCTAATAGCCCAGTGTGCCTGGCAGTGAGGCAGCTGTAAAAAAGCAACACACCCCCCCCCCCCCGCACAAGTACAGAGACGGAATTCCCCAACTTTAACATCATGACCCCTGTAGAAAGCCACACGTGTCAGTTCTATTTTCACAGGGAGATGCAAAAATCAAGTGACACCAATTTTTAAATTGAGTAAATAAAGTTGAGGAGATAGTTATTAACCTCATAAAACTATACTAAAGATCCCTCAGCATAACACCTGAAATATGAACAGCGACAAACCTTGTCAGCAAAGGCTCATTTCCCAAACGATCCTCAAAATGTTACTAATTCCCACCCCTCCTCCACAGGAGCTCTGTTCAGTGTAGCTGTTCTGCAGGCAGCTTCCCATTTCTGCCGGCCCAGAGGGCCCGAGGGGGGGCAATAGCGGGGTTCGTTGCCTGGTGTGCGTCACACTAATTAACACACCAGGGTGGAGAAGCAAGCCAAGTTTGCCATGCCAAGTGGTTCAGAAGGAAGCAGCATCCTGTGCGGAAGCCCAAGGTGGCTGAGCGGGTGTTGATGCAAATAGGAAGCTCCTCTGTCTGTTTTCCTCCACTCTTGGTTGGGGTGGAGGGAGAGAAGGTCTTTGCAACAGAGAACCTGCCACTTGTGGAGCCTTTGTGGGGATGCTAATCAGGGCAAGGAAGCAACCTGCACCTCGCAGCAGAAGTCAGGGGTGGGGGGTGCGTACATCACTGGCAGAGGGAAGCACTTTTAAGCCAAGAGATTTAAGCACTTCATTAATTTTCTGTCAAGGTGCCCCCTTGATAATTGCAAACAACTGCTCCACCTCGCTCCCCTCCCCCGGCTGCTGGTTCCTACAGGCTCCCAACAGAACTCAGAAGTCTCCAGGGAGCTATCGAGGGAGGAGGGGCATGCTCAGCATGTCCCTTCGATAGATACCGTGCTGCACGTAGCCACAGATCTCTTCCTCCTGGCTCAACCGGCTCTGTTTCTGCGGGAGGCTGGTTACGTGGTGCCCGAGGCAGGGAGCGGCATGCCCCATGCTGCAAACACCATTAGCACCTTGTTTGCTGTGCTTCTTATTTTACCCTATGGCTCCTTTTTTTCATTTGTGCAGCTCACGTCAAGCAGCTGTTCTCAAGAAAATTACTAAACCCGCTGCTCTGGTGGTTGGGTGTGCGGGCAGCCTGGTAATGTAGTGTGAGAACGGCTGGATTCCTGTGTCCATCTGGCTTCTTGTCCGACCCTCACCTGCCGGAGTAGCTGGTGAATGGGTTTGTCCTCTCACCAGCCCTGCGCGGTAGGGAAACGTTATCCCCATGTTGCAGAAGGGGGAGCGGAGAGGCAGATTAAATGACTTGGCCAAGGTCAGGGAATCTGTGGCAGAATTGGGAATCGAACCCAGCCTTCAAGTACAATGCCTTAATCCCCAGGCCCCACTCAGTGTTAAGATGAAAACCATGTGTTTCAGAAAATATTCCCCTTTCAGATTAAGTAATATCACCCAATGGGCTGCTCCTTTTCCCGCCAGTCCTCTAGGATGTTTATCTAGTGTGTGGGAAACACACCTGGAAACGGAGCCTTTAGGATTATCTGTGATACAGTAGCACTTTGGACCCCAGTCAAAGATCAGGACCTGGTTGTGTTAGGTGCTGTACAGACAGACACAGCAGAAGGCCCTTGCCCCATGGTGTGTACAGTCAGGACACAACAGGGGCATAAAGCAGATGATGGGGCGGGGATGGGAAGGAGATGGTAACAGTATAAAGCATTTTCCACTAAGCTCTGAAGTCTCCACTCCCGCCTCGCTGCCACGCAGTACATGCCGCCAGCGCGCTGTCGTTCTGCCTTATAACTGGGGTAACCTTCTCAGTCTGAGATGTGAGAGCATCCCAGCTTTATGGGCCAGTCACTTCTGGAAGGTGGAAAATCCTGAGTTTGGGGCGGATTCCTACCCCTTGTGTTATAATGCCACTTAGCTAGCATGCATTATTACAGCCTGGAGTCCACTCCACCAGCTATTGCAGAGCATCCATTCTGGGGGGATGGGAGGGGTTTCACAGCCCCACGGCAGTGCTAGGCAACTGCAGATAGTAAATAAAATGGTTTTATTAGCATCATGGTCTATTGCAAGAATCATGTGGTGTAAATTGTAGGAGTTAGAATAGAGCTGAGTGACTAATCTCCTTTTTCAGTTCAGTTAGTGAATCAAAAAAAAAGGTTTTGAACTGAAACTGGTTTTGTGGCTTTCCTTGCTGAAATGAAGGAGGAAAAGGTTTGGGTCAAAGGGAACATTTTGAATGTTGATTTTTCCAAAGGGAAACGTTCAGTTGAAATTTTTTTGACATTTCAAAAAACCAAAGTTTTATTTAGCTGAAGCTTTTCCCGAATTTCCCGAATTTGCAAATAGCTTCGCAGCATTTTCCGGTGAATTTACTATTCACCCCCCAAATTTTGCCCAGCTCTAGTAAAGCGTGCCACCAAAGACAGCGTGATACGTGCAAAGGGGATGTGAAAATGAAAACGGACAGTACAAAGAAAGCAAAGTTAATGCTAAAGAGCAAATTTCCTAGTGCCCACCTGGCTTCTGCCATACCACATGGCATGACTGTTCCACCGAGACCATCACTGGATTGGCAGGAGGAACTGCAGGTTAGAACTAAGGTGTCCTGGTAGAGCTCTCTGTGCCAGCCAGCAGCCTTGCAAGGTGCTTGTCCCGGTCAGGCCCTCAGCCCTTCAGCCTTGCATTTGAATCTGAGACAAGGTCCTTTAAATCAGAGACAGGGTCCTTAGCAGGCAGGCCACGCTCCATGATGGGCATTCCAGGGCCAGTGGGGGAGGCAGTCCTCTGAGTGTGTAATTTTACTCCCGCCGTACTCTCTGGACAGGCTTTTCCTTTCGTCATGCTATCTGGACTATTACATTAAATTGCCTTCAGCAATTGCCTGGCTGTCTCATTGATTTTATCTGGAGAGTCCATTGGTGAGGGAGCCCGAAGGTGATGCCGGGAATGTTAAAACAATAAACTCATTTTGCACCTGGTCAGAGAGACCGCAGGGAGTTTGTGACTCAAAGGAGCAAAGGGCGGGGAGGAGAAGGGGTGTTGTCTGGGGGGAGGGTGCATTATACAGGAGGCCTAAGCTGGCAGAGTCTAAACCCTTCAGGGCATGGGCGCTGAAAAGACTGCAAACGTGTGTGTGGGGGGGGGGGGGACAAAAGGGGGGATGCACAAGCTGTCCCCACCAGCCTGGCCCTCCTGGAAACCTGGAGGGAGCACCTGCTCCCCCCCTCCTTGTCCCTTACCCTGGCTGCTGGCAGCCTGAGGGCCCCGGGTGCCTGGTCCGCCCCGCTGGCCAGTCCCTGGCACTGAGAAAACCTGCCACTGGGGGGTTGGAAGCCGGCAGCATGATGCAGAATGGGACCAGCTGCATGCTGCCCAGGCCACAGCACGCTCCCTCCCAGCCAGGTTCTAAAAAGGGGGATGTGCTTTGCACCCCTGTTTAACGAGAGTGATCGTGTGTGTGTGGGGGGAGCAATGGAGCTCTGCCCTCCCCCCGCCCGTCTCCGATGCCAGCGCTTTGGGGTCCATCGACACAGCAGCTGGAGGGCGAGTCCCAGCTCGGGTAGCTGCCCAGGTGCTACTTTGGGGTGTGGCAGCGGTAGCAGGAGCTAGCCCCGTGGGTACGATCCCGCCTGACAACTTGGGTACAGGTGGCAAGCCAGAGCCACCCCCGGGCCTCTGTTCTGTTTAGGCGCTCGCTCAGGCAGAGCGACCGTGTTACATGTCTGCCGAGCTGGGCATGGCACCTCCAGCTGCTGTGTAGACATCCCCTCAGCAGGGACATCTGGTGTCACCGTCCCACTCTCCTCACACTGAAACAGGGAAGCAAGCAGCCTCCAAGGTATCAGGTGGATGTGGGGCGGTAACACAAGTGGAGATTGTGCCTCTGGTGTGTGTTAGAGGGTGGGACTTGCTACGGGTCACTGGGGTGCATGCTGCTTGCACAGACAGCACTAGACCTTAGACCTGCTCGCAATCTGATCCCCCACATTTAGTCATCGACAGAGCTCCTTTGACCTCTGTAGTGCTGGCTCCGTCCCTAAATTAGACCAAAATCATTAGTAAAATCAACAGAGCATAGTGCAGGCAGGACAGAGGGAGTCAGCAGTAGGCGGGGGGACTGCTGCTCCGGGCAGGGGTGTATGGCATGAAACACGACTCCAACCAGAGAGCTTAGGCGTCTCCTTGTTCTTCCTTGGATTAGATCCCTCCTCTTCGTACACTGGAGCCTGTCCCATGCCTGACCGGAGGCCACCAGCAGCATGGGTCGGGTTGTCTCAGATCTAGAACTTCTTGCGGCAAAACCTTTCACTTTGAAGCCTGGAAAATCAGGTTGGCAAAACTGTGGTGCTCAGGGGTGTGAGAAATCCACTCCCCTGAGTGGTGTTGCTAAGCCGATCTAAGTCCTCGTATGGCCAGCGCCAGGCTGCCAGAAGAATTCTTCCGCCGACCTACCTATTGCCTCTTGGGGAGGTGGATTCCATACGCTGATGGGAACATGCTTCCCGTCGGCGTAAGTAGCATCTACCCTGCCCTACTCGGTTGACAGTCTAACTAGCCGAGACAAGGCCCCAGAGAGAGGGGAAGCGACTTGTCCAAGGTCATCCAGCAGATCAGTGGCAGAGGCGGGGGTAGAAGCCAGGTCTCTTGAGTCGCAATACAACGGCTGATCCAGTTGGGCCTATTCTCACGATGAGGCACACACAGTCCTTGCGATAGCAGACAGGCTCCCAGCGAACATAGCAAACCATCCCAGGGAGACAGCTGGGGTCTCATCAGACTCCAGCCACTCTGGGTTTCAGACGTCTGCTGCCTCCACACCACTCTTGGATCATTCCTGCTTTTTCTCTCCGTCCTCTGCCCTGCATGAGGGTGGCAGCCTCGTGCTCCTTGCTGATGATAATGAGAAGGGCGGTGCAGTGGTTATGGCATGCGCCCAGGACTTGGGAGCCCAGGTCCCCATTCCCTGCTTCACCTCTGACTTGACCTGGGACGAGTCACCCAGTGTCTCTGTACTGCAGTGCTCCATGTATACAGCAGGGACGGGGGCACCGCCCTGCCTCACAGGGGTGCTGTGGGGATAAATACGTTAGATTGTGAGGCGTTCAGACAGCAGGGCCTCCCTATAGACCGAAGGTGATCCTCTTATGCAGCATGTTACACCTTCACAGCTCAGTAGTGATCCTCTCAACACCCTCAGACACAGGTGTCTGCCCACCCCCGATGGGAAGAAACTGAGGCACAGAGAAGCTAGTGGAAAACATCAAGCACCAGGCTACCCAGTGAGCCAGCATTGGAGGCCAAATTTAGACCTCTCTGAGTGCCTGTCTCCCTGTGATTGATCCACTAGTCCACGCTGCCTCTTAAAGCAGAGCATTTTGCACAGCCGAGGCACTCCTCCTTCCTCCCTCCCACAGCTGCAGCAACAAACTTCGCTGGGACCATATGGATTTATATCCATCTCTCACGCTCTCCCCCCTCAGGCAGAGCCCTTCCTCCAGCAGGGAGCCAAGGCTCCTCCGAATGCAGAAGCAGCGTGTGGGCCCAGCTTATTATAATTTAGACGTTTGTATAGGAATTCAGTCTAGTGTCTTCCAGCCAGCATGCAAAGAACTCATCCTTCTGTAAAGAACTCATCCTCCTATCCCAGCTGCACATCCTCCTCCCTGTGCATTTGGATACATCTGTGTTGTCCATGCAGGCAAATTCAATTTTCTCCTCTCCTTCCCTCTCCACAATACGAAATTAAGGATTAAGGTGGCTCTGTCCCTGTCATGACCCATGGCAAGGATTTGTTTGTCTCGGGCATTGTTCATCAGAAGGGCTTTGCTCCCCAGTGCGTAACGTGTAACTAACATTTCTCCTTGCAGCGCATCCTAATTTCCCCCTCTCTGTTTGCCAGAGGGAATTTGTCTCAGGTCTGCCAGCCGTCCAAGCTCCCTGGTGGCACATTGAGAAGGGAGCTCTGAGGCTCTGATGATGCAGCAAAGAAAAACCCTGGCTGGCCCATCCCAGCTGACCCAGGCTGTATGAACTTCTGGGCTAGGACCTGAGCTCTGGGACCCTTCCCCCTTGCAGGGTCCTAGAGCCCGGGCTCCAGCCTGAGCCCAGATGACTACACTGCAATGAAACAGCCCCACAAGCCCGCCTTGGCCGGAACGGGGGAGCAGCGCGTGGCTAGTTGCTGTGTAGACATCCCCTGCGTGCGCAGCTGCCTTTAGGTGACGAGGGATATCTAGCATGGTGGGGACCTGCCTTGATCTCACCGCTAGTGCTGCAGTAGCCCACCTTGCTGGCTGCCAACCGTGCTCTAAGCTGGGAGGTTCCCCAGGAGGACAAGGGACGAGGCTTAATTGACTCTGTCTCCCCACTGAGAACAGGGGGAGGAGCATGGCTTAAAGAGGCGGCCTTGTGACTCAACCTTCAAAGAGAAACCGATGCCTAGGATCAGCGACAGAGGGCGTGGGGAGAAATCACTCACCCCCACTGTTGGAAAGTCAGAGCCAAGAGCCAGAACTCGGATAGGTGCGAGGCTGGACAGAGGGATGGCAGCTCGAACACTCCCTGTGGCTCTGGGACGGGAGGATGCAGGAGAGCAGGGAGAAGGTTTTTATCTTTTTTCTTTGTCCTTCATATTTCTGGGTTCAGCTGTTTCTGCTCACCGAGGACATGGGCTTCAGAGCCTTCGCTTAGTGCCAGGAGTAATGGAACTAGCATGGGTTGGTGGGAGATGTTTAAATTTGTCATTTTATTCAGAGGGCTTGAGGAGGGGGTGGGCAGGCTGCTGAATACTCCAAGGCCTGTCGAATGGTGGTCTCCTCTCCCGCGATGCCTAAATCTATTCACCCCCTTTGCCCTTTGGGTCAGTTAGAAAATGTGCTTGGGTTTCCGTCCTGTCGTGGAAGGGGCCCATCTCTCTTCCAGCAACACACTGTGTTGTTCACGAACTGCTCTGGGCCCAAGGTGTTTGAACGAGATCCTCTTTGTGCAGTGACCAGAACATGGGCTTCTGCAGCACCTCTGCCCTGCACTCCCGGTCCCTGAAGCTGAACCCAATGTCACATGCTGCACTGTCAGAGAGGCCAAGGACTGGAATCCCTGGGTCCCATCGTCACTGGGGTGCGGGGAAGGAGAAAGCGAGAAGGGAGGTGCCTTGTACAAGGGGTGAATCCCTGAGGCAGAGCTTCTAAAGAGGTGAGAGCACTGGGTGCTGCAGGGTTTTTCTGGAAATCTGGTGTCACAGTGGGGACTGCTCGGGGCTGAGATAATCTAGTCCCTTGAGGGGACAGTATAGGACTAAAGTCTCCTTTGTTCCCATCAGGGGACAGCTCGCTGGCCGATGTCCAGGACTGCATGAGAGTGGGGAGTGCATATCCTTTCCCTCCCCAAGCAGGGACCGGTCCCTCCAGCTCCGAGCTGGGGTGTGCCCGGGGTTGGTTCTGACAGCAGCCAGTCTGGCAGCCATGCTGATGCGACTGCTCTTCCACATCCTTAACCTTTCGGAAATGAGGATTCTGCATTGCATGCCGCAATCAGGGGAAGTTTAATCTGGTCCCGGAGCTTGGTGTCAGACCCTCTGAAGGAGCTAGGCGCATTCTGGATGCTCATTGTCTGTGACTCCATTTGCGGTAATGAGTGCTGGGCAGGGAGAGACGTGCCGGCAGCTCAAAGACGGGCTTTCTGGGCAGGGCCTGAAGAGCCTTCGACATACAGATTAACCCAGAGACTGTGTCCTGGGACAGCCCATCACCGCCGCGCGATCACTTTGGACAAGCTTTCTTCTCCTTTGCTGCTTCTGCGCTGCATTGTTAATGCAGAAGCAAGAGCATCGAGGAGACAAGAGAGGGAGCTGAATCAAACAGCCACAGGGGAAGAGTAGTCACTAATAAACGGGGGACATTAGGGCTTAAAAACTGAAGAAGCCTTGTTAGTAAACTTCAGGGAGGAGCCCCAAAATATCCCCAGCAAGCCTGGTCTGAGCACTGCCTAAATAGCCTCTAGTAATGTCTGAGGAAACGGTTATTGTTGGTTTGCATTGATCCCAGTTGAGATCAGGGCCTCGTTTTGTGAGATGCTGCATGTACACACACTGAGGCTTTGTCTGCACTACCACGGTTGTGGGTAAAACTTGTGTCGGTGTGGGGTGTGAAAAAACACCCCCCTGCCCGACATAAATTTCACCGACAAAAGTGCTGGTGTGTATGGCAAGGCTTTCTTGCCACCGTAGCTAACTTTGCTTGTTGGGGCTGGCTGAATGATGCTGGCGGGAGAGCTCTCTCCTGCCGGCAAAGAACCGATACACGAGAGACCTTACAGCTGCAGTGGTACAGCAGAGCCGCTGTCAGGTCTGTCGTAGACACAGCCTGAGAGAGACGGTCCCTGCCCTGTTTGCTGTTCAAATGGCCCAAGGGTGGCCAACCTGTGGCTCTGGAGTCACATGCGGCTCTTCAGAAGTTACTATGCGGCTCCTTGTACAGGCACCGACTCCGGGGCTGGAGCTACAGGTGCCAACTTTCCAATGTGCCGGGGGGTGCTCGCTGCTCTGCCACTGGCCCTGCCCCCACTCCACCCCTTCCCTCCCCTCAGCCTGAAGTGCCCTTGCTCCTCCCAATCCCCTCCCCAGAGCCTCCTGCATGCCACCAAAACAGCTGATCAGGGAGGGAGGTGGAGGCGCTGGGAGTGGGCCGGAGGTGGGGGTCTGATGGGGAGCTGCTGATGTATTACTGTAGCTCTTTGGCAATGTACATTGGTAAATTCTGGCTCCGTTCAGGCTCAGGTTGGCCACCCCTGAAATAGCCAAAAGGGTCTAAGGCGTGGATCATTATTATCCGCATTTTACAGATGAGGAGCTCAGGCCCAGCGGTGAAGGGACTTGCCCAAGGTCCCTCAGGAAGCCTGTGGCAGAGCCAGGGATAGACGTCAAAAAGGGGTTCAGTTCTCACCTTCCCCCAGCATTCTAGATGTGCCCTCTGAAATATTCAACGTTGCTACAGTCGAGTTCTGTAATAACGTGGGTCAGATAACACAGCTCAATAGTTAGACGCATGGAAAATTAAACACCCAGCCTATGGTTATGAGGGGGTTCCTGTTGCTCATTTCCCTCTCTTTTCTGCTCACTCTCTCACCATGTTCTGCTTACGCTTTCTCCCTCGCTCCTGCCTGCTTATCAGTTTCTTTGATCTCTCGCTCTCTGTTATTACACACTTCCTTTCTCCTCTGCTACCGCTTTCCATTCCATTTGTGTCCCAGCCGAATCGACCTCCGTGTAACAATAGCCCTCCGCTCCACTGATGCTTCAGCGGGGGAAGAAAGGGGGGGGAATGGGGGGCGAAGGCGAGGTAGGTAACCAGGTGAAAAGATCTGTCTAGCTCAAACGCTGCCTCGCAGTCCAATCGCAGCCTGTTTCCGAGCCATGTGGCCGCTTGCACCGAGCGGCTTAATTCACTCCAGGAAGATTATTCACAGATGCTGCAATTACATTGACAATATTGTGTCAAAAATGCGCAGCGGCATCAAAATGGGTGTGGGGGGGCTTATTAGCCTGTTATTATCCATTTACCCAGATATCCCGGCTAATCAGCTTTCAGATGGCGAGAGTTAATTGGTTTTGTTCGGCGCGCCGGGCACGTCTATTTGAAATGGATTCTTTCCCATTTCTGAACGGATGGGTCCCCAGCCATCGTTAAGGACAGAGCAGGGGATGGGCGCCACATCTCGTAGATTTCCTATCACAGATTGTCACAGCGGGGTGCAGCTGGGCTGCAGTGAGCCGGTCCCCTTGATTTCTCTTCCTCAGGGATGGAGCTCTTCTTTCTCCACGCGTGCTCCGGGGGCTGCTGGGATCCAGTACCAGCCCTCTGCTTTTAGAAAGGTAGGGGATGCGAGTCCCAAATGATGTCAGCCCCTCGAAGCGTGCAGATCAGCCTCAGTCGTGGGACGTGGTAGAGCATCTGGGGGAGGGAATGTTAACAAAGCAGCAACCATGCAGCCTGCCGCCTCTCCCAGGAAGCCCATTATTATCCCCAATTTACATAGGGGGAAAACAGAAGGCAGGGAGGTGACATGAATAGCAGAGCTGGGGTGATGAGAGCACAGGCTGTCCTGGCTGGTACTCCCAGGCATTGCCTGGATTAAGGATGCCCCCCCACGATAAGTGAAGCTGAGTCTAGTACAGACAGGCTAAACCATTAAAAGACCCAATTTGCACCAGTGCTGCTTGCCCCAGTTTCAAGCAAGTGCCAACAGTAGCCTGGCCTGTCTGCGCTAGGGGATGTACTGGTGCGGCAATGCTGGGGACTGGACCCTGGAGGCTATAAGTGAGGCAAATGGCTAGTGTTAACAGAGACCTACCTTCAGATCATCCCCGTGTGCAGCGGCACTGTCAGTCAGTCCCTGAAGCATTGCATAGAGAACTAGTCCACTGAAAGCTATTGGGTTGCTCTCCCTGAGGCTCTGGGCAATCTCCCATACCCCTCTACGGAGGTGGAGGGCTTGTACGGTTAATTCACTGGCATTGATAAGGTGCCTGAAGCCCGTGGATGGCAGGTGCTAGGGGACGATGCCCTTCTGGCACCATCCTTGCCTGAGCAAACTCCGCGCTGTGGAGCATGCTCATGCATGCAAGGTGGTCATGCTGGAAGCCACCCCCGACTGCGTCAGGGCATGCCGATCTCCCCAAGCGGCTACTGAATGTTTGCCCGCTCCACCTGGTGAGATTTCCACTGCTGCTGCCTGGCTCCCAAGTGAAACTTCCGCCGGCACAGCCTCCGGTTCCTCCGGGGATGGTGCCTGTTGGGAACATCTGCTCCGTCCCTCGGCCCCTGCGTGGTGAGAGTGATTTCAGCTGGGGATGTTCGCGGCTGTGTGGGTGGCATCGCTTCACCCTAGCTCTGTGCCCATTGCAGGGAGCTGGGGGGAGGCATTGCACTTCCATTGCCAGGAGAGTGCCAGGGAGCAGCAGTGCAGGGGCGGGTGATAAAAGCACATCTTGGCATGAGGCAGGGTAGCGTTCGGAGCCAGACTCCAAAGTGGGAGGTTGCGGAGAGAGGAGGTGTAAGGACTGAGCAACAAACGTGGGGCTGGGAGAGTCGCCAGGGAATGCCAGTGTGTTCAGGAGAAGCCTGGCAGAGCGCATTTGCACTGTGGCTTCCCTTTGAAAGCACACCATGTAAAGTTTCACAGCAGGAGAACACGCGTAGAATTTTTAGCGGCTTGTTTAGAAGGATCCGGCTTTATTTTTGGTTCTGTAATCGCTTGTTTACTTTTGCTGCCTGGCCAAGATTCTCCCGGGACTTAGTGGCTCGCCAGCTAATGAAAGTGATTGAGTTTGTGTTAGCGATGGGAAGGAAGAGCCTGTGCTTGCAGGAGGTCAGAGCTTCGTGCAGGAGACATAGAATAGAGGGTATAAATTGGGTTGCTTTACTGGACGCAGCTCTCCTCCCGCTCAGGCGAATGGAGCAGGTTCACGGGTTGGGTCAGGGCACAGAGTGTCTGTCTGTGGCAGGATCCTGAAACCAGAGCCCGTGCACACTGAGATCCCTGCTCCCAAGCTGGTGTAACACAGAGGTGGAAGGGAAAGTGTCCTCAGTCTGTCTGTGAGTGCTAAGCTCAGAACTGACGCCCATCGAGGAGAAATGCAGCTGTTTCCAAAGCTCTTGCATGTTAACAGGCTTTGGGTTATGGTTTTTGTTGTTGTTGTTTTTTGTTTGTTTAAAGCCTGGCACCAAGCCCTCAGCATGCGCAGCGGGACATGCGTGTCCCCAGCCAGCTCCTCGTAATTAAAGCTGTCTCCTCTTCGTTAGAATGCCTTGTAATTAGAGCTAGGCGTGATGCCTAACTTTAACTTCAGCGGCTCAGGAGTGAAAACTTGAAGCCCTCTCCCCTGGGAGGACGAAATGTTACTCCTGAGGGCGTTCTGCACCAAAACATTACAAATTCTGTGCACAATATTTTAAAATTCTGCTAATTTTCTTTGCCAAATAAATGTGGAGGCTCCAGCCTGGCACTGAGGGGCACCGGCCACTGGCTGCCCAGAGGTGGGAGATGACTGTGCAGCTCCCCCCGGGACACGGACTCAGCAGTGACACTTCACCCAATTCTGACATAACACAAGGACCAGGCCTGCCCCAGAAACACCCCACGGCCTTGCCCCTCCGTGCGGGCAGGCAGGCTCAGCAAGGCAGGATCCAAGTGTGGAGGGGCCTAGTGTGGGGGGATCCAGGTGTGGGTTGAGAGGAGTCTGTGCGGGGCAGTCTGGGTGCAGGTGGCTCAGTGGGGGATCTGGATGCACAGAGGCTTGTTGAGGGTTCTGGGTGCAATGGTAATGGGACTCTGCAGGGGGGTCCAGGTGAAGATGCTTGGGGCTCGAGGCAGGGGTGGGGAGTTGGGTGTGGGAGGGATAGAGCTCGGCAGGGGAATCTGGGTGTGGGGGGTCCAGATGCTGGGGGAATGGGGCTCATATTGGGCGGGGGGGGGGAGTTCTGAGTGCAGGGGGGTGAGGCTCGGTGGGAGGGTCTGGGTATGAGGGGGTCTGGACGCATGGGGGTTGGGCGGATGGGAGATCAGCTCCCTGTACAGGGATCCCTCCCCTTGCAGCTGAGGAGTGATTGGTGCAGGAAGCGGGCTGGGTTGGGGGGGAGTTTGCAGAGCTTCCTGCAGCTGGGGGAGAAAGCTGGGGGTGGGTCTGACCCGGCTTCCCTTTGCTTCACCATCACAAAGTCATTTTTCTGCAGGGAAGCAAATAAATCTGCAGGGGACATAAATTCTGCGCATGCGCAGTGGCGCAGAATTCCCTCCGGAGTAAAATGTGCTTGCTATGATGGTGATCTAAGCAGGTTTGTCACTGCCAGGAGTCCTCTGTCCGATCCTCCCCAGGACTGTGAACGAGGCTGCAGAAACAGAGCTACAGATTGGCTTGAAAGGAAGGGGCAGTGGATTGGGAAGGAAATATTCGTAGCTTTTAAGGCTAGGATGGATCAAAATGAGAGTCTGGTTTAATCTGACCTGCATAGCGCAAGCCATAGAACTGCACCCTGTGACTCTACTGAGCCCCTCATGTGTGACGGAGCTTGACAGCCTTTTGTTGTTTGTGGTTTATATTTGGGACGTGATAGAATCTAGGAGCCCCAGTCACAGACCAGGGCCCCATTGTGCTAGGTGCTGTACGAACATAGAACAAAAAGATGCTCCCTGCCATAAGAGGTGACAATCTAAGTAGAAAGACATCTAATGTGACAGCGTTGCCAGCTCTCGTGATTTTATTGTTCGTCTCACAGGACTGGGTGTTTGAAGTCCTAGAGTCCTGTGAGATTCCATGAGAATCTCAGCTTTCATTTATCTTTTAAAAAGCAGGTTTTAGCCCTTCTGGTTGGGGAGAAAAGTTTGAAAACATGCCCCAGGTGCCCCCCAAAGAGTCAACACCTAGAAGGCAAATTTTAAAAAATACACACCACAAATTCATTGTATTTTAAAACAATCTCTTGGGTTTTGAATGCTTGGGGTTGGCAGTGCTGCATATATAAATATCTCTCTCTGTCTCCATTGGACTGTCCTGCTTGGGCAGTGTATGGTTGAGATGGGGCTGGTGACGAGGTCTCCTTGAGATGCCTTCATGGATGTGAGGGAAGCGAGCCCAGTCCAGAGCCCCGTGTGGACACTTTGGGAGATGTTGGCCTGTTTTGATGCAGGATGAAGTGTCGCCATTTCTGGTAAGCTTCTGGGTCGATTACTCCCTTTCCCTGCCCCCTCCTGCCAGCTTGACTCCCAGCCTGAGAGAGCCTGAATTTATCCCAGGAGAGAACTTCTCAGTTCCTGTCAGCAGGAGCTCCCTTTGCATCCTTCCCCACCACCCAAAACCAAATGGAGCCACACTACTGCCTACAAAAATACCCTTGATGCCACCCCAGAAGTCCCTCCTAACACAAGAGGGAAAGCAAATTTCTCCCCCACCCACTCCTACACCCAACATGCTCAGATGGGACTTCAATCTTCTTGCTGGTAACCAGGGTTGAGGGTTTTTTTTCACTGCTTCATTCGCATTAGTGGCATCCCTGCAATGCAGCTCTTCCATCCAGTGTCTGTTTCCCTTACAAGCCACTGCTTGACATTGTGTTTGCCTAAATTTTCACAAGTGCCTTGTGATTTTCAGGGCCTCATTTGATTCAAGGTACCTTAAAGGGGCCTGATTTATAGAATCCTAGAATTGTAGGACTGGAAGGGAACTCGATAAGTCAGCTAGTCCAATCCCCTGCAGGATATGGGGAAAAACAAAACAAAACCGGCCCCTGTAAGGAATCTAAAGCTGAGCAACCAAAAAATCATTATTCAGTCCTCAAAGCATGTAAGCCAACGTCCACTGATTCAGTAAATGCAATGGCTCTGAGCAGAAACCTGTTCTGAGGTCCCAGCCTGATCGCACAGAGCGGGAAGGGTGAGTTTTCAGGAACTGGGCTGGCTGGAAAAACAACCATTCTGGTTTGTGGAAAATGTGAAGGTTTCAGCGTTTGTTTTTGTTCGGCTGCAGAACGGAAATTAGATCTTTGGGGGATTTTATTTTTATTTTTTGGAACAGCTTCAACTGGGGATCTAGCGAGAGGGACTGACTCTATAGCCTGGTGGTTAGGGCACTTGCCTGGATCTGCTCCATCCCAGGTGAAGGCCCTGACCGCCAGGCCATAGGCCGTTGGCTATTCTGGTGTGTTCCTTGAACTCAAGAACCTTCCTAGTGACATTTTCTTCAAAGCACAGAATGTTTCTGTTTAACAGTCTGGTTTCGCTGGGGGGCAGGGGGGATATTTTGACCAGGTCTACTCAAGAACTCCCTATTTCTTCCTCTCCTTTGTTCTTTCTCCCATCCCTCTTATGGCTAAGTGTACCTGGATGACTTAGACTGTAAACTCATTGGGGGCAGGAGTCCTCTTTCTGTTGCATGGATACAGAGTCTAGCATTCCTCACTGGGGTCTTTAGATGCTACCACCATACAAACAAATAGCAAGGTGGAATCTTGTTGGCCTGTCGGTGCAGAAGATTGGTCACTACAGCAATGCAAGGTGTTCGCTTTCCAAGTGTGCCCCTCACCGCCAGTATCAGGCAGTGGAGTGGAGTGGGTTTCCCTGGCTTCCAGCACTCTGCTACCTCAGATCTCATTCCTTTGGCAATAAGATCGCTGGGCCAATCCCTTTTCGATCATTTAGAAACAAGCAAACAAAACTACAGCAGGGACATTTCAGACCCTTTATAGTTCCGGTTTTCGATCAATACAGCAAGAGGTCTAGGAGCGTGGGTTACAATTTTTCAGTGAGATGGTTTAGCCTTGAGTATACAGCTAGCGCACTGATGTGCTGCAGAACAAAGAGTCTTAAGATGGGTAAGCAGTAACCCCAGATCTGGTACATCAGGAGAAAAAAACCTTCCTTGCGGAAACTGTCATCCTCATTGCAACATTGAGCTTCTGTAACATTTTGGAGACCTTTTGATGTGGGCTTGGATAATGGGAACTGTTCCATTCACAGGTCTTACATCAGCAGAGTCCTTAAACATGCTTAACCTAAAGGTCCGTCCCTATTCGCTAAGGCCTGGTCTACACTAGAAAACTAGATTGCTCATGGGTATAAAAAATCCATATCCCTGAGCGGTGTAGTGAAGCTGACCCAAGTCCCTGTGTAGACGGCACTGGATTGATGGAAGAATCCGAGAGGTGGATTACCTACGCCAATGGGGGAATCCCTCCCATTGGTGTAGGTAGTGTCTACACTGAAGTGCTACAGTACTCAATAAACATATCTTAGGTCCCACTGAAGACCAAGGAAATTAAACGTTAACTGAAGTTCTCTGTAGATCTTGGTATCCCACTGGAAATATATTGGATGTTGTTTTATTTTTTGGGTGGTGGTGAGGGGGATCATGAACCTTGGAAACACTTGATTTTTTTTTCTTTAAAGACAAGTAACCGCTGCCAGCTATTAGCCTGTGCTGTGGCGCAGAGCGGTGTGAAGTGCCTCGCTTCTCTAGTCCTCCAGGTTTGGCCTCTGACAAGGCACAGATTTGTTTTCAATGCTCGGAATTAGTGCTTCATTTGTTTACTGTGTGCACATCTCTCAGGACCCATCCTCTGCCAGTTTGTGCTCACAAAACAATTTCCCCTTCTTACCCTTTCTCCTGTTGTACAGTGCCCTGGGTGAAAGTTGACTGCTCCCTTCCACTCCAGAAGTGGCTGCAACTTGGCACACTAAGCACCTACTTTGCAAAGTGCTTTCAGATGCTCTGAGGAATATGGGAGTATTGGCAATATTTTTTGATTCCTATGCATGCCTCAGTTTCCCTCTGAACTTTGCATTGCTATACACTGAGTGCAGAGCGAATGGAGAAGGAGTTTCTCATGTAGCAGCCTGGCTGGAGATCACAGTTGTTAGCAAAACTGAATGCAGTCTACGCATGTGAATGGAGTGACCATCAGCCAGGAGAGAAGGCAGAGCAAAGGCCGTGAGTGGAGAACAAGGGAGAAAGGTGTCAGGTAGCTGTGCTCAAAGACAGCTGAGCTCCCAGAGGGACAGCACACAGAGCCTGGGACTGACGACAAGGGGACAGAGACAGGGCCAAACTGCATTACAGCAGCTTGGCTCGGTGGAGCCCTGAGGTTGGCCAAGCTGAACTGTCTTCACCTTTGCTGCTCTGTGCTAACCTAAGGACTTTCAGATTCCACATGCCAGGTGTCTAATAAATTGGCTGCCTGGCGTCACTGCAGATACTCACTGAGAGCATCGCGCCCAGAAGGGGTAGAATACAAACCTCCAGCAGGAATCTGGCTTGGCTGGATTTGCTGCAGGGAGTCTCAGAGACAGAAGGGGGCCGCTGGCACCAGCATGCCCCGGTTTCGGAGTCATGGAGGCCTTGGGCCTGGCACACTGAAGGGGTCACTCCCAAGAGACTGCTTCCAAGCCGGGGCATAGAGCACACCCCGTGGATCTGTGACAGATGCGAAGGGAAATCTCTCCTCACACAACTCTGATTCTTAATATTCTGCTCCAAGCGCTCTCCCCACCCTTTGGAAAGCAGTGATGGTAGTAAAAGTTAAACGGCAGCTTCTGCTGTTACTTTACAGAATGCTCATTATCCTGAAATATTTGCACTTAAAAAAACTGCCTAAACATATTTACACAATCGGCTGGATCAGTCCCAAGGCAGCTGCCAGCTATTGGCTCAGTAATAAACCTTTTAAAAACAACAACAACAAAAAGAATGTTCTCCCTTCCCTTGATTTCCTAGGAGCACAATTACACCTTCCCATCAGCTCCCGGCTCCATAAATTGTTTTGAATGTCCAGAAATACATTTAAAAAATCTTATTCAACACTCTCTCTCTCTCTCTCTCATGCCTTTATTTACATGGATATGAGAGAGAGCAAGATGGTAATCTGCATGCTTCTTGTGCCATCAGACATCGCTTAGGGAACAAAACAAGGCTCTGCCATCCCTGTCTGTCCTGGGCTGCTCTTTGCATGTTCTCTGTGTTGTGAAGTCCCATAAGTTTTCCCTTCCAGTTTTGTTTGCTGGTGGTATTGTTTCATTTGGCCCCTTTTGCATCTCCCTCCAACTGCCCAATCAGGGCCGGTGTAAGGATGTTTCGCGCCCTAGGCGAAACTTCCACCTTGAGCCCTCCCTCTCCCCCTCCCTGAGGCGCTCCCCTTGCGGCAGCTCCCCACTCCCCATCCTCCGCCCTGAGGCACACATCCCCCCGCCTCAGCTCACCCCTTCTCCGCGCACGAGCTCCCCGAGCACGCCGTGGCTGCTTCACTTCTCCCGCCTCCCAGGCTTGCAGCGCCTAAGCTGATTGGCGCCGCAAGCCTGAGAGGCGGGAGAAGTGAAGCAGCTCACCCCTGCCCCGCCTCCTCCCTGAGCACGCCATCGCTGCTTCACTTCTCCCGCCTCCCAGGCTTGCGGTGCCAATCAGCTTAGGTGCTGCAAGCCTGGGAGGCGGGAGAAGTGAAGCGGCCACGGCGTGCTCAGGGAGGAGGCGGAGCTGGGGCGGGGAGTTCTCCTGCGTGCCACTCCTCCCCCATTACTTGCTGCAGGCGGCCCTCCCTGCGCTCCCCTGCCCCAGCTCCCTCCGCCTAAATGCCGGCGGCGACCGGGGTGGCCGAAGATCCGGCCGCTGTGGTCACTGCCAAAGAAAATGGCACCCCCCAAATGCCAGTGCCCTAGGCGACCACCTAGGTCGCCTAAATGGTTGCACCGGCCCTGTGCCCAATGGCACCCCTTCCATGTCAGCTGCTCCTTCTTAACACAGGCTCCAAATATTTCCATCTTCTTTGCTGAATTACTGTAAAGAGAAGGGCTGTTGAACTGTCTGAACCTTGGCATTTGCTACAAATGTATCCCATTTAATAACGAGTATTTTCCTAAGGCTTTTGCTTTTGAAGGCATTTGGTCCTCTGTCTGTCCCTTTGGTAGACTTCCAGTAATAATACTTACTAGGGCTGTCAATTAATCGCAGTTAATTCACGCGATTAACTCAAAAAAAAATCGTTATTAAATTTTTTTATCATGATTAATCGCACTGTTCAACAATAGAATGCCGAATGAAATTTATTAAATATTTTTGGATCTTTTTTCTACATTTTCAAATATATTGATTTCTATTACAACACAGAATACAAAGTGTACAGTGCTCAATTTATATTATTTTATTGCGAATATTTGCGCTGTAAAAGGGATAAACAAAAGAAACAGTATTTTTCAATTAACCTCATACAAGTACTATAGCGCAAACTCTTTATCCTGAAAGTGTAACTTACAAATGCAGGATTTTTTTTGTTACATAACTGCTCTCAAAAACAAAACAATGTAAAACTTTAGCGCCTACAAGTCCACTCAGTCCTCCTCCTTGTTCAGCCAATCGCTCAGACAAACAAGTTTGTTTACATTTACAGGAGATGCTGCTGCCTGCTTCTTATTTACAATGTCACCTGAAAGTGAGAACAGGCGTTCGCATGGCACTTTTCTAGTTGGCATTGCAAGGTGTTTACGTGCCAGATATGTTAAACATTTGTATGCCTCGTCATGCTTCAGCCACCATTCCAGAGGACATGCTTCCATGCTGATGAAGCTCGTTAAAAAATAATGTCAATTAAATTTGTGACTGAACTCCTTGGGGGAGAATTGTAGGTCTCCTGTTCTGTTTCACCCGCGTTCTGCCATATATTTCATGCTATAGCAGTCTTGGATGATGACCCAGCACATGTTTGTTTGAAGAACACTTTCACAGCAGATTTGACAAAACACAGAGAAGATACCAATGTGAGATTTCTAAAAATAGCTACAGCACTTGACCCAAGGTTTAAGAATCTGAAGTGCCTTCCAAAATCTGAGAGGGATGAGGCATGGATCATGCTTTCAGAAGTCTTAAAAGAGCAACACTCAGATGCGAAAACTATAAGACCCAAACCACCAAAAAAGAAAATCAAACTTCTGCTGGTGGCATCTGACTTGGATGATAAAAATAAATGCATCAGTCTGCTCTGCTTTCGATTGTTTTTGAGCAGAACCCATTATCAGCAAGAATGCATGTCCTCTGGAATGGTGGTTGAAGCATGAAGGGACATATAAATCTTAAGCACATCTGGCATAAATATCTCGAGACGCCGGCTAGAACAGTGCCATGTGAACGCCTGTTCTCACTTTCAGGTGACATTGTAAACAAGAAGCGAGCACCATTCTCTCTAAATTGTAACCAAATTTGGTTGTCTGAGTGATTAGCTGAAGTAGGACTGAGCAGACTTGTAGGCTTTAAAGTTTTACATTATTTTATTTTTTTCAGTGCAGTTATATTTTGTACATAATTCTACATTTGTAAGTTCAACTTTGATGATAGAGATTGTACTACAGTACTTGTATGAGGTGAATTGAAAATATTATTTCTTTTGTTTTTTTACAGTGTAACTATTTGTAATAAAAGATAAATATAAAGTGAGCACTGTACACTTTGTATTGTGTGTTGTAACTGAAATCAATATATTTGAAAATGTTGAAAACATTCAAAAATATCTAAATAAATGGTATTCCATGATTGTTTAACAACACGATTAATCATGTGATTAATTTTTTCAATCTCTTGACAGCCCTAATAATTAACTTGTGGTTCTCCGCTCTGATTCTTTCTCCCTGTGCTTTGCAAAGTTCATTTCCCTTCTTTATCACTTCTTCTGGGCAGCTGTCTGAAAACCAGCAGCCCTGAGAAGTGCACTGGCTAATTGAGCAGAATGGAGGATGTTCTAACATGTCACCCAAGAGCATGCAAAAGCTGGAGGCACAATCTGAATTGCCCACGAAAGCTTATGCTCAAATAAATTTGTTAATCTCTAAGGTGCCACAAGTCCTCCTGTTCTTTTTACAGATAACAGAGTAACATGGCTGCTACTCTGAAATCTGAATTGCGTTTATTGTTCCTTCATCTGGAGATATGTGTTTTTTATTAGATTCATTTTTTTAATATATGTGGAATATACAGTGGGAACAGCATTAATTTGCACTAATGATCAGGCAATCCGCCGAGAATTAACTGGGTTTTTTGTAAATTAACAAGGAAGCGAATAAACACAACATTAAAAAAAAAAGAATGGTTTTGCAACAGCAAATGTACTTTGTTCCCTGATCTGACTTGTGTTTAGTTTTAATTATTTATGATATTTCATAGTTTGCTACTTAATGTTGTGTAGTATATTTTGTACAAAATAATGAAGCCAGAGTAACTTGAGACCTTGCTTCAGCATCTGTTAAAACTTTATCTGGAAGAAGCTGATGGGTTTTGCTGGTATGAATTATGGGGTATGTGAATTAGCAGGGTTTTCTCATTAGCATTAAGGTCGCTCTGATAGACCTCAGCTGAGATCTTGGACCCATAGTGCTGAGACAGTCCCCGAAGAACTTAGTCTAATTAGGAAAGACAAACAAAGGATGGGAGAAAGGAAGGACTGTTTTCCTCATTTTACAGATGGGGGATTGAAGCACAAAGATTAAGGAGCCCACCCAAGGTGTCACAGGGAGTGTGTGGCAGAGCTGAGAATCAAAGCTCTGGCTCCTGTGTTCCAGTTCAGTGCCTGTAACAAGGTCATCTTTCTCAAAGAAGCTGTGTGTTTTCATTCCTTGGTCAGGCGGTTTACCCTGTGTACTTTTCCCCCTCTGGTACCGCTGCTGCAGCATTCATGGGAGCAGTGATACTAGCTTGGAGCCAGTTGACCAAGGGTGGTGGCTGATTGTTCCCAGGTCTTTTTCTCAAAGAGAGGCTCTAGTGGAGGAACCACTAGGTGCAGTGATGAGCTGCCAAATTTTTAACAACGGGTTCCCTCCTCCCTCCAAAATTTTAACAACGGGTTCCCTCCTTCCCCCCCTCCGTGGGGGGGGGTCGTGCCCCATCCAACCCCTCATGTTCCTTAACACACACACTCCGAGACCCCTGACCCATCCCCCCCTTCCCTGTCCCCTGACTGCCCCTTGCCGCCCCACCCAACCCCTCCTCTCATTCTCAATGGCCCCCCAGAACCCCTACCCCATACAACTACCCCTTCTCTCTGTCCCTGAGTGCCCCCACCACCTCATCCAACCCTGCTCTTTCCTGACTGCTCCCTGGGACCCTTGCCCCCATTCAATCCCCCTGTTCCCTGCCCTCTGACTGCCCTGACCCCTATCCACCCCCCCCACAACCCACCCCCTCCCTGCCCCCTTACCACACTGCCTGGGGACCGGGTCCACTCTGCCAGGACCACGACCGGCGCCGCGGGGCCCGATTCCCCGGGCCGGGCCGGCACCGGGGCCCGACTCCCCGAGCCGCTCGGCCCGACTCCCCGGGCCGGCCCGGCACCGGGGCCCGACTCGCCGAACCGCTCGGCCCGACTCCCCGGGCCGGCCCTGCACCGGGGCCCGACTCCCCGGGCCGCTCGGCCCGACTCCCCGGGCCGGGCCGGCACCGGGGCCCGACTCCCCGAGCCGCTCGGCCCGACTCCCCGGGCCGGCCCGGCACTGGGGCCCGACTCGCCGAGCCGCTCGGCCCGACTCCCCGGGCCGGCACCGGGGCCCGGCCGCTCGGCGGCAGCCGCGGGGCCCGACTCCCCGGGCCGGCGCTGGGCTGGAGGGAGCCGCGGTCTGGGACCGGGAGCTGCTGAGCCAGCCGCACCTCCCCTCCCCCTCTGCACCCCAGCTTACCTGCTGGCTGCCTCCATGCTACTTGTTCAGGCTTCCCGCGAACATCTGATTCGCGGGAAGCAGGGGAGGGGGAGGAGAAGGGGGGGTGGAGCAGGAGAGGAGTGGGCGGGAACTTTTGTTAAATTTAGCAGCCCTTAACAAGCGGTTCTAAAATGGCTGCTAAATTTAACAACGGGTTCGCGCGAACCCGTGCGAACCCGCTGCAGCTCACCCCTGACTAGGTGACATTCTGTGGCCTGTCTTGTGCAGGAGTTGGGACTAGCTGATCATAATGGTGTCTTCTGGTCATGAAATCTACCACTTCCCAGCAGCGCCCAGTTGGCAATAGTTTGAGCTTCCTCCTAGCAATGGAGAGCTTCTTTCAGTACCTGGACGTGAGCAGTTTGGGCTTCCAACAGGATGTTGGTGGCAGCGGTAGCTGGGGTTTCGGAGAGCGTGATTCCCTTCGGGAGAGATCGTGGTTGAAGGCGCACCTTCTGGGGACTAAGGAGAAGCCTTTTTTCTGCACGACGGACGCTGCCACCACCTTCCTCCCGAACAGGAGGGACTAACCGCAGCATCGAAGGAACATTCAGGGGGCTCTTTGCCGTGAGCTGGGTGAAGGTGTGTGGAGTCATAGTGGGGCACTGGGATGGTAATTACTGTCCAAGACAGCTGCTGGGGAGGGGGGGGGCAGTTGGTGAGCATGCCCCTTTCCTCAGACGTCTGGGGTAGAGGGAACAATCCTCTGTGGAAAGGCTGGTTGGCAGGAATCCTTGCCAAGCTCTTGTTGCCCTGAAGAGCTTCCGTGATGAAGGCATAAAAATCCCAAGCCCTGGAACTGTTCATTTCCCAGCTCTCTTACCCTGCTTGTTTGCAAGTTGCTTGGGGCCGTGCTAAGCCTCTTCAACCCTCTAGTTATCGCTGAGCAGATACCTGGTTGTCTGTCTGTTAGATGAAGGTTCCTGATTTGTACCAGTCCTTGTTTGTCCGGGTTGGTGGGAAAGTATGGGAGGCAGGGCAGGGGCAGGATGCCGTATATGTCTTAGCAGCAGCTCCAACAGCCTTTCAATGTGGTTATTGTCTGAACTAGGTTTCATTTGCTTGGGTCAGCGGGCAGCTAGAGGAAGTGAATGTGGTTACTGTGCTGTGACCCAGCTTAATGCGCCTCTCAGAACCAAGTACGGGAAATCCACCACTGAGAGATCATGCATGCAATCTGCCGCCTGCTTTACAGAGTAGCAGTAAACTTTGGTAAGTAGTCCCTGGGAAACATTATTATTATTATTATTATTATTTTTAGAGCCAGAGAGGCAGGCAACATTAACGCTCCCTTTTGCAAAGAATAGCTGGGAAGGGACACTGAATTAGCCTCTTTTCTTCAGTCTATAGGACACTGATGTTTTCCTGACTGCTGATCAGAAGCCTTTTAAGAAAGGAGCATCACAATTGTGGGTTAGAACAGCAGGGTTCCTGTGCTTGCTTTTTCAAGAGGCATTTTCATTTAAGCCCTTGTTTAAACAGTAATTAAAATATAAGACATGTTATTTATTTGTATAGCCATAGCACTTAGAGGCATCAGCTAGATCGGGCCCCGTTGTGTCAGGGGCTGTACAAGTGTGTAATAAATGATGCTTTAAGATACGTGTGGTATAGAGGAGCTTTATTGTTGGTATCAAACTCTTTTCTATTACATTTCAATTTTTCAGTTCTTGATTCAAGTGGCCTTTTCCCCCCTTATTTTGCTAAAACTCTGATTGGTTTGAATGATCAGAGTAAGAAAAAATCAGTGCATGTCCCTAGAACGCACTTTTGAGGTGCAAGACTGTGCTTTTTGGGGGGCTTGAATAACGCAAGCTGCTTGAAAAAGCTTTGGTCTGATCCTGGCCCTTACACTCTACTGGGCTGTCCATGTTAGGAAGTGTGATCAGTAAACTTAAAAGCTAATGCATTTAAACTCTTAGCACGGACAGGGGAAATTGCAGTTTGTGCTCTCTGGTTTTGATGAATCCTAGAGGGAAGCAGAGGGTTAAACCTAAACTTGCTGACATGTTAAAAGCGCTAGTGACCCCTGCCTAGGCTCAGATTTTAAAACACGTTAGCTGGCAGGTTTTTAATACATTCGCCCCTTTTTGCCTAGCCCACCAAGGGCAAGTGATTTGAAGAAATGTGGCTTCGAAATAGTTTGACCTGTTACTCTCCCAAGATGTGTAGCTCCAGTTAGTGGCATGTTCTCTGTTTATTCAGCAGCTGCGTTTCTTCCGATGCCTGCGTACAGACTATACCTGGGAGACCATTCCAGTGATCGGTTACTGGAGCATCCCACTGTACGTTTGCATGGCACAGAATGGCTGATTGGCAGGCTCACTCTGCCGTTCGTCCCCAGCAAAACAATATTCAGTGTATTTTTTTTTAAATAAAACTGTAGGGAAATGTGACTTTGTCTGAGATTTTTAATACAAATGGGTCTGGGATTTTAAAGTTTATTGTTCCCACAGCAACTGTAACTGCTCTTATACTTATGCTGTACGTTGTAGGGCTGTGTATGCTATTAATTTTATGCGCCGTGTGCATATGGGCGGGGTAGCATATAGTCTAGATATCCATATGGCACCCACAGGAGCGCTGTCTTAGTGATACTGTGGGAGCCTTAATTCTTAACTTCCTGGGCCAGACTCTGCATGTGGCTGTGCCAGTATAAATCCATCTGCACCAGCAAACTTCAGTGCCAAATTTAGCCCCTTACACTTATCTTCATGTTCCCAGCGGTAGAACACTTGAGTGCGTCGCTGCTAAGGCAGTTTTGCAACCGTTTGTCAGCTCTGGGCAGGGGTAGATGAGACAAGGATAAAAAAAGACGGTGCCCGGTCCTCATTAGAGCTCAGACCCGTTTGAGTGTCAGGAGAGCTATGGAGGGATACAGGAAATAATACGGTTCTGTCCAAAGCCCCAGTTCAGCAAACCGTCCCTATTAGGCAAAGCTTTTAAGCATGTGCTTAAGCTCGATTGACTTTAATGGAACTTAAGTACATGCTTAATGTTAAGCACGTGCTGCAGTGCTTTTCTGACTCCGGGCTCAAAAAGGGGATGTGGACATGTAGGTCAAACGTGCCCTGTTTGTTGATAACTTGCCTCTTATTGTGTTTCGTTGGGGCGTGTTTTTCGAGAGGAATATTGTCTAGTGATCTGAGCCGCTGTTTGTTTTAAACCAGTTTTCTCTTTCACTGACTCACTCTCTGGCCTTCCGATGCCTCGGTTTTCCTATCTGCACAATGGGGATAACACTACTCGCCCGCCATGCAGTTCTAGTCTCTTTAGGTCATTGAGGATCTGTGCTATGCAAGGATCACTATCACTATTTAACATGAGAGGCTAACACTATCTACAATCCACCAAAGACCACAACAGCTACATGCTATCAGTGAATACACTGCCAGCCACTGTGGGCAAAGTATGTATCTTTGTGACATGCAAGCAGAGCTAACTCTTGAGATGTCCACTCTGAAATCCTTTAGGTTCCCAGCTGATCACTTCCCTTTACAGGTTTCGGTGGTAGCTGTGTTAGTCTGTATCAGCACAAAAAAACCCTGAGGAGTCCTTGTGGCACCTTAGAGACTAACAAATTTATTTGAACATAATCTTTTGTGGGCTAGAACCCACTTCATCAGATGTATGAAGTGAAAAATACAGGAGCAAGTATAAATACGTGAAAGGATGGGGGTTGCTTTACCAAGTGTGAGGTCAGTCTTACGAGATAAATCAATTAACAGCAGGATACCTGCCCACTCATATCTCCAACATCTCCCATAAAAATCCTGCCCTATTGGCTGGTCTCCTCCCCCACAAACAGCCATGATGAAAAGAAAGGCTTTAGTTTGGATTCTTCTCTGCCACTGACGCCTTGTGTGGCCGTGAACAAGTCACTTAACCTAAGAACATAAGCATGGCTGTACTCGGTCAGACCAATGTTCTATCTAGCCCAGTATCTTGTCATCCAACAGTGGCTGGAACCAGATGCTTCAGAGGGAATGAACAGAACGGGGCAACCTCTTGGCCTCAATTTCTGCACTGACTTCAGTTTTCTCCGATTCTCTACTATGGGGGTGATGACAATAACTTACCTTGCAGGGAGTATGAGGTTTAATTGATGTTTGTAAATTCCTGGGAGCACCTCAGCTGGAAGGTGCTACAGAAGGGCAGAGCTTTATTAACATGAGGGGCACAACACGCTTTTCAATGCTGTTCCATACTGTTCAGTGATAATGTGGGTCAGCTGTAGTGGAGATCCGGGTGTAATTTAAGAAGGTGACTGTAGGAGAAGGAATGCTAGGATGGGCCTTTCGCCTGACCTGACGGTTCCTCTAGGGTTTGAAGGAGCTTGTGTCATGTAGTATAGGGAAAAGTCCAAGGCCCAGGCAGGTGTAGGAACGACAGGATGCAGAGAAGGTCACGATACGTGGGAGCGTGTGTAAGAGAGAGAGCATTCTGCTGAGAGCAGTGTTATTTATCATCATTAGGGATCTGAAGGAAGGAGCTAACAGCACATTAATTAAGTTTTGCAGAAGAAATAACATTGGGAGGTGCTGCACAGAGGGAAGACAGAGCCATAATACAAAGGGATCCCGGGGAGGGGGGTAATGTGGGCAGGAATAGCAGATTGATGTTTGCTCTGGAGAAATGTGAACTGACGTACATGGCAGTTTTTCTCAAAGCTACCACTGGGTGCAGCCCCATCAGCAGTACCAGTGTTGGGAGCGTTGCTGTGGTGGATACCCTGCTCCGAGCAGGGTTAGATGATAGAGTGCTTGAGGCTAGCAGTCCTGTCGTTGCTACCCTGGGTGGAGCTGCATTGGCGCTAGTGAGCTGATGGGAAACTTGAAGAAAAGTGCTGGTGTAAGCAAAGCCTGAGGGAGGAGGAGACCTGAGAAGCAGCAACACTGAAGCAGGAGGCTTTAGGGACGAGAGCCGACAGTCAGTCTCTCACGGCCTCGGTGTTGTTACTAATTACAGTAGCACCCAGGAGCCTCAGTCATGGCCAGGACCCCATTGTGCTAGGTGCTGTACAAACAAAAACACCGTCCCTGCCTCAAAGTGTTTACAATTGAAGACAAGAGACAGCAGATTGATACAGACACATGGAGGACTAGAAGGAAACAATGAGACAGCATTGGTCCGCGGGATAGGCGGTGATCTCAGTACGCCTCGTCTTTTGCAGCCATCATGGCAAAGGAGGGTTTTTGAAGGAGGAGAATGAGTTGGTTTTGCAGTGTGGTGTTGTGGCCAAACAAGCCGATACGATTCTCAGGTTGTGTGTATAGAAATACCACACCGCAGACCAGGGAGCTGATAGACCTTTTCTGTGGGCTTTGTCTACATAAGAACATAAGAGCAGCCATACTGGGTCAGACCAAAGGTCCATCCAGCCCAGTATCCTGTCTACCGACAGTGGCCAATGCCAGGTGCCCCAGAGGTAACAGGTAATGATCAAGTGATCACTCTCCTGCCGTCCCTCACCACCCTCTGACGAACAGAGGCTAGGGACACCATTTCTTACCCATCCTGGCTAATAGCCATTAATGGACTTAACCTCCATTAGTTTATCCAATTCTCTTTTAAACCCTGTTATAGTCCTACCCTTCGCAACCTCCTCAGGCAAGGAGTTCCACAAGTTGACCGTGCACTGTGTGAAGAAGAACTTCCTTTTATTTGTTTTAAACCTGCTGCCCATTAATTTCATGTGGTGCCCCCTCGTTCTTATATTATGGGAACAAGTAAATCACTTTTCCTTATTCACTTTTTCGACATCACCCATGATTTTATATCCCTCCATCATATCCCCCCTTAGTCCAAAGCTTTGGTTGTGCTCTACCTCAAGCTAATCGGTTGCTTGTTAATGAACACTGTTGTAGATGCTCCCAAATGTTGGCATCTGGTTGTGGTTTGCTCTAGGATTCAGCCTAGGATGAACTATGACTAGGAACCAAGGTTTCCTGGAGCAAACTTTTATGGCGTGTGAACACTAGAATTTACAGCCGTGCGAGCTCGCTCAGATTAGTCTGGCAATCCATTAGCTCCAGTTACATCGAGTCCAGAAGCTCTAGTGCAGATGTAAGTCACATGCACACAATGCAGCGCTTTGTTCTCCTTTCGGGGTGGCTGGGCCACAGATAGACGTTGCTAAGGCTGTGACAGTCCGAGCTAAGGGGGCTGGCACTCTTAGTTCAGGTAGGAAAGGCCCATGGGTTAAGATCTAGAGGTGTGAGGTTCGAGTCTCCTCTTGGTGTTGTCCAAGTCCGGATGTAGGGTATGCCTTCACTAGGTTTGTAGAATGAGTGGGGAACTTTTGAGTCTACACTAGAAAGTTTTGCCAGCCTAACTATGTTCAGAGTGTGAACAAAATCCCCCTCCCGACCCCCTGGTCGACATAGCTATGATGCCAAAAACCCAGTGTAGTCACAACTGTACCGACAGAAGAGCGCTGCTGTCAGCATGCCTAGGGGAGGTGGTGTAGTTATGCCAGCAGAAAATCTCCTGTTGGTGTGCTCTGCATCTGTGTGAAGGGGATATGCTGGCATGCCGGCATTGGCTCCGTAGTGCAGACAAGCCCTGCCTTGCCACTGCAGCCCTCCATCCAAGCATTGTCCACTTGTGCAAAGAATAGTCACATGCTCCTGCCCCAAACCCTGATAAAATGGCAACCAGAATTCACTGCCATCGAGACAATTTCTGGGGCAACCCTTACTCAGGGCTGAGAACCGAACGCCTTCAAGCCCAGGAGAAGGCAAGGCCTGGGTCCTGGACGAGTGGCCTGTGTCTATGACAATACCCAAGTTACAGTCTGGCCTGATGGACAGCTGTGTCCCCTCAGTTCCCCATCCTGGGGTGCCTTTTACACTGCTTCACTCTGAGAGCACCCACTCCTGGTCCGCTCACACCCAGCCTCCAGCATGTATGTCACTCCCAGCTAAACTATGAATCGCCTACTCATAGTCATCCTACGATCAACCAGGACTCCTAGGTCCTTTTCCTCCTCCGTTACTTCCAACTGGTGCGTCCCCAGCTTATAACTAAAGTTCTTGTTAGTCATCCCTAATATGCATGTTCACAGCTCGGAGGATTAAAGGCCTGTGTTCTTATCACTGCAGAACAGAGTATTATAAATCCAGTCTTAGAATACCAAATCCCCTCGCGACTCGGCCATTGTTCGGGAATATTAAAAAGCCCTGAGACAGAAATAATCAGTTTCCAAATGACACATTGTCAAATAAAACATTTCTCATATTATCCATTCCTTCCCCTTTCTCTCTCCCGCTCCCTCAGTTGGATAATTTAACATGAAAAATAGATTAAAATGAGGCTGGCTTCAATGCCTCCTAAGTTGGACTTTTTTTCAGGAAGATCTCCCATCTCTGTGTGTGTGTTGTGTTTAAACCAGGGGCTGTCTGCACTGAGGTCAGGGACAGAAAAGAGAATGAGCTGCAAATGAGGAGCCATCCTTTTAGAAGAAATGAGTGCCGCTAGGTAGCGGTGGCCCAGTGTGCGCTGGATTGCTTCCGCCAAGCACTGGCAGAGCAGGGAAGGTCTGGGGAGGTGCACTGAGTCCTCCTGGGACCAGCAGCACAGCTGTGAGCAGCCCACAGGGGCTATCAGTCTGTGTCAAACTGGGGAGAGCAGGGGGCATGTGGCTCTGGACAAGAGAAGTCTCGTGTGCAGCGATAGGGATGTGGTGCTGGCTCTGGCTAGTGGCACCAGCGATGCTGTGGGTTTAGTATTCCTCATGCGTGCTCCCCCAGCAGTCCGAGCACATTGGCCACGTTCCGCTGCACATCTGTGCATCGGTGCCTGCGGCTTATGGCCTGGCTGCACTCGAGGAGGGATTAAAACGCCGCCTCCTTGCTGTTTTGCGTAGGGGGAGGATTTGCACATTTCTGTCCTTTCCCAGACTGCTTGAGTTGGTTCAGGCTCCGCCGTCCAACTTGCTGGTGCAGGGGCACCCGAGGTCATGGGGGCCCCATCCCATCAGGGACTGGCTGAAGTGCTGAGGTCTGTCACAACTTTAACAGGAAACCTCTGTACGCCATTCCCCTGCTTCCCTGCACGAAGACACATCTGACCTGGCCCCCCACCTGTTCTCCCCCCTTCTCTCCTTGGCAGAGCAGTTGGGTGGGGTGAAGTAGTAGGAAGAGAGAGCTGCCCTTGACCTCAAAGACAAACCATTCAACCAAGTGGTTCGGCAGGGGATTCACTTGAACCAGCCCTGTAATCTTCAGTGGTGTAGGATCACTCCAGGCCGGAGGAGGAAACATCAGACTAATCATGTCTGTGGCTCTGTGCAGTTTGTGATATCCCTGAAGCAGAAACATCTCAGTGGGCCCAATACAATAGACTGACAAAGTTCTTTGCCGTGGTTCAAGCTACTTCCCCAAACCTCATCTGACTGCAGAAGCCGTGGGTGGATGCTGCGTTAATCTGGTTTGCCAGCTGCAGGCCCCTGGCAGCCAGAGTGGCTCCACTTTCACCGATGGTTCAGATCAATGTCACATTTGATCCCTCCAGACCTTTCCTCCCCTCCTCTGGCTCCAGTTGGCAAGTGCTTGGCAATGGTAGGAATGTCCATGGCTGTCCAGGGCTTTTCCCCCAGTGCTCAGACTTCCTTCTGGATCAGTCGCATACCTAGGTAGGGAGAGGGAATGTCTGCGGAGGACTGTGCCAGCAGGAGACGGGTTGAATGGGGCACTGAGCATGAGGGCTGTCCAGAAAGCCAGAAGTCCATCCTGTGAGACATCCCACCCCTGAACAGGTTAGAGCTTGCTCTTGGGAGAGCCAGGTTCAGATCCATGGGTGCCTGATTCAGTCGCCTGGAAAGTCTCCACAGTCTCTCCTATCCCAGATGAGGGCCCTGCGCCAGGCTATTGGCTATTCTGGGATGGGTGGGTCTCTGGTTTGGACCAGTAATTGCATCCTGAGCCGGAGAAACCTTCCTGGTGAACAGATACAGGGACGTGTCTGAGAAAAGCTTCATTTTTGAGGAGTTGGCATTTTCTGAGGACGGTTTCACTGAAAAGCTCCTGACCCGCTCTAGTGAGCGTATGAGGGGCATGTCCCCTTCCCCTGCCTGAGGTTGGGCATGTTAGGAGCAAGCGGGTGGCCCCCTTCTTGGCTCCGAGTGTCAGGGAGGGAGGCAGCTGTGTGGGGGACACTTCAGCTCAGATCGCTGGGGTGTCCAGCCCTGCTCTTGAGGAAACAGCCCAGGTCTGGTGCTGAATGGTGCAGAGCCCTCACTGGCCTAAGGCAGCCTGAACGTCTCCGTTCCTAGCTTTCCAGCTGCCGCTTTCACTCAGGCAGCTTGGTAGGTGGGTTCCAGTCTGGCTCTGCCTCTCCTCCTCAGCTAACAGCCATGAGGCTGTGTCCCTGGGCTGGAGGTGGGCAGCAGGGACGATCGGCAGCAGGCCCTGCGTTCAGACACCCGAACGCTGATACACAGCGCTTGGGTAATGGAAAGCTCCTGCTGGCAGGTTGCACCTGCTTCGGTGGAGGATCTCCTGATTGCAATCAGAGGCTAACACCCCAGAAGAGATTCGAGTTTGCCAGACTCTGCCTGCTCCCGCCTGGTTCTGGGGCCAGGGCTGGGTGGGTGAGGGTGTTGTCTTTTAAAAATTCCTTTGTGTCTCCCCCTCCCGCTTCTGATCTGATGGAGCTCGGAGCTCTGCTTCTTCATTCCCCGTGAATCCAGCCTACCCACTTCCTACCCCCCTCACCATGAAACTGACTGACTGGACAGCGTGCACTCATCTGCCGGCTGCTGCAGGAGGGTTGTGTGATGCCTTAGGCAGCTCCGCAGTAAGGCCACTGGATGTTCATAGGACGTGCTGTACCTCGTCGTGCGTGATGGCTGCTGTGACGTTATTGATATAAATGGGAACCATATAGAACATGGGTTGCAACCAAGGTCCTGTGGTGGCACCAAATCCTAAGTAAAGGGGGGTCATATAAGGTGTCTAAGACCAGGTTCTGGGTTGCTGGTTATGATTATGCTGTCTGTATGTCTGTGTATCATTTTATAGTTTAAGTATAAGTATTGGCTCTATACTGTCTATATTTTGTATTATGCTCTGCCTCTGGGAAGTGTCCCAGACAAAGCTGATGTTAGCCCGGCATAGCTGGCTTGATGGCCCATTAAAGGGCCATCAGCTACACAATTGACCCATGGAGAGAAGGCAGACACGCCTTGTGACTCAGCAAAGTATGCAGGGACTGGCCCATGTGACTCCAGACTCCATATTTTTGCTGTAAGTTTCCACGGTGAGGACAAAGGGATTCTTACACCTGGAAAAGTCTATATAAGGCTGATGCATCATCTCCATCTTGTCTTCAATCCTGCTTCTGACCTCTGGAGGGACTTTGCTACAAGCTGAAGCTTTACACAAGGGACTGAATGACCCATCCCAGCGGGGGATGTATTCCAGAGACTTAATCTGAACCTGCAGTTTACTCCAGCACTGCTGCAAGCCTGAACTAAGAACTTTGCCATTACTGTATGTAATTGATTCCATTTAACCAATTCTACCTCTCATCTCTACCTTTTTCCCTTTGTAAATAAACCTTTAGATTTTAGATTCTAAAGGATTGGCAACAGCGTGATTTGTGGGTAAGATCTGATGTGTATATTGACTTGGGTCTGGGGCTTGGTCCTTTGGGATCGAGGGAACCTTTTTCTTTTATTGGGGTGTTGGTTTTCATAACCAGTCATCCCCAGGACGAGTGCACTGGTGGTGATGCTGGGAGACTGGAGTGTCTAAGGAAATTGCTTGTGTGACTTGTGGTTAGCCAGTGGGGTGAGACCAAAGTCCTTTTTGTCTGGCTGGTTTGGTTTGCCTTAGAGGTGGAAAAACCCCAGCCTAGGGCTGTGACTGCCCAGTTTAAGCAATTGGTCCTGATTTGGCACTCTCAGTTGGGTCCCGCCAGAATCGCTCCGTCACAGCCGTCATCTTGGCTGACCTCAGGGTTGAACCGGGAGACTCCAGAGCTAAAAGCTTGAGCTGCTACCGCAGTGTAGTGGAGGGGTTGTAAGAACTTGTATCCTCTGCGCCTCAGCACAGAGAGGGACTTTTGAGACACCCACCGGTGGGTTACACATGCAGGATTGCTGCAGCTGAATGGGACATCACCCTTCTGTCATGGTGTCGCTGCATTGCCCTCCGTGGAGACCCTCGCTGCAGGGTCTCTGTGGCTGTGTGGTCGAGTGGATGAGGTGGTACAGCTGGGTGTGTAATAAATCAACAGGCGGAAACTCCTCCCCCATGTGAATGACTCTCCCAAGAGGCCATGACCTGCCTGGACGAGGAGCCCCAAGCAACATTATAGTTCATATCACTGTCATGCCTCGGAGTCCCAGTGATGGACCAGGACCCCATTGTGCAAGGCGCTGTGCACACACAGAGGGGAACCGAAGATGGATTCCCTGTTTTTCAAGCTCTCTTGGGTACCCTTAGTCTCCCGTGATCCTGAGCACCGAGGAAGAATCCTCACGCAGTCTGTTGTCCTCTCCCAGTCACAGCTGCAGGAGTCTTTCCTGGCCACTAATGCGTTCTGTTTCCCGACAGACGCTGTCTGCTAAATTGGGAAAGTCGCGCTGAGCAAAGTCATTCCGCTTCCCTGAGCCCTTCTTCCTATTAGTGTCAATTACAGAACCAAATGATAAAACAGATGAGGCTGGGGAGGGGATCCTAATGAGAGCTGCCATATTGCGTTTCTACGGCAGATTGGGCTGGGCCAGGAAAGCTGTGGGCTCATCAGAGGCTCCTCTCTTTATGGCAACCTTTCCTCACCTCATAATTCTGCTCCCTCGTGCTCCAGGCAACCAGCTGCTGGATTCATGACCAAATATACCACTGGAGAAGGAAAGGACCAGGTGGTCCCCCCAGGACCTAACGACCAAGGACTGCTTTGCACTCTTCCCAGCCCTCTGCAACCAAACCAACACTTCCTGAGACTTCCCCCACATCCCAGAACACCCCGGGCTCTGAACAGACCTCTTGTACAGGGACACTGCCTCCCTTACCCTTGCTAACTTAGAGGCAAAGAGATTTTCCATTGTGTAGGGGTTAGGGGGAAAAAAGCAGGTGTGACTTGTGGAAATAGGCTGTGGATGGGTGCCAGTGCCTGAAGACCATCTACTTCATAGGCGCATGAGGGTGTGAGTCGCTTGTTTACCATGCACAATACTGCAAGAGGACCCATCCACTATTCACAAGCGTGCTGGCTTTGTAGGTGTCTACCAGAATTCACTAGGCGGGTTTGTGAGCGCGAGGCGCTTCTGTTGTGCATGTGTAGGAGTTCATGGGGTGGAGGAGTGATGCTCATCCACCCCACATGGCCGTGTGGGTTTTTGGGGTGCACAGGGACCCATTCACCACACTCGTGAGCGTGTTGGTGCAATTGTGAGATCCACCCACCATGCATGAATGGGCAGGGGGTACAGGGGTGTGCTAGAAGACCGCTGTGCATGACCCTAGGGGCGTACGTGGTACCTCACCATCAGCATCATGTGCGATATTGTGTATTCCTCAGCGACTTTCTTTCGAAGTTGAGCGTGACTGCATTATGGTGGAACCGGCTCAGAATACAGGCAAAGATTGCACTATTGTGAAAGCAGGGAGTGAGTTTGCCGAATCCATCCAGCTGTCGTTGGCTGAGTGTCTGTCTCCCAAGCTAACTCATCTTGTGAATCACATTTTTTAGACGCTAGTTTTTTATAGATTATCCTGTTTGTGTCTCAGATCTCTGTGCGCTCACAATGTTTTTACTGAATACAGATGAAATATTTATATGTTGGTTACCCGGTTTGTAAGGTTTCCTGGGTTTGGGCATTCATTTGGCAACATAAATTCCTCCCCTCCCCCAGCAGTTACATGTCATGCTGTAAAGTCCTGATTGTTCACACCACTCCTGATTTACCTGCCCTGGGATATTTGTCTGCCACAGTACAAAACTGCCTAGAAACTGCAGGGCGTCTCAGAGCGACTTGCAAACAGCAAGCGCATTTCTCTTGCCTGCCTGCGTTAGCTGCCCACTTGAAAGACAGCCAGAACAGGGGCAGCGTGGACTGTGGCAGTGAAGACTTCTCCATTGCTGCCCAGCCTGGATGCCTTGACTTGGAGAGACCACCTCTGAGGATGCACCTGCATTAAGAAGCACTTTTACCATTGTTCCCATCAGTGTATCTGCCAGGAGGACGCGTGCAATGCTGCTTCAGAGGGGTAGCCTTGGGCTGAGGCACTGGGCTGGGATGCAGTTGATCCAGGGTAGGCTCTTGCCTCTGCCACAGACACCCTGTGTGACTTAATCTATCAGTAGCTCAGTTTCCCATCTGCAGAATGGGGATAAAGCTTCCCTACCTGAGCGGGGGGTGGAAGGTAAGGATAAATTCAGTGATGGTGAGGTGGTCAGTGTAAATAATAAATATAAGTATATAAACCCATCGCAGTGATTTATTTGATAAGATCATCTTTGGCTTGGATTGGGCCCTGGAATTGTCCGAGAGGTTCCTGAAGAGCAGTATTGGAAACCAGCAGGAGGAAAAATGGTCCAGTGGTGATGGCGCTAGACTGAGATCCAGATTCAATCCACTGCTCTGCCACAAAAGTGGTGTGACCTTGGGCAAGTCACTCGGTGTCTCTGTCTCAGCTCCCCATCCGTACAATGGGGACAGCAGCCCCGCCCCTGCCTCCCAGGGATGTTAAGGATAAAGGCATAAATATTTTGAGGCCCCAGATATGATGAGAATGGGGGCCAGGTAGGTACATCTTCATTGCAGCTGGGGACATGGTGTGCAGCTCATGCAGCTGTACCCACGCTGACTGCAATCTAGCTAGATCGCTAAAAACAACAGGGAGGGTCTAGGGTGCAGGCTTCTGCAAGTGTGTTCCTAGGGGATAGTCCATGCCGCCGCATCTTCAACTACTATTTTTATCCTGCTAACTAGGTAACAGCTAGTGCAGGTACGTCCCTCTGAGCTGTAGTGTAGACGTTCCCTATCCCGGACAGACAGGGAGTTACTGAAGTGGGCGCGCTCCATTAAACGCCGCTGTAACGGCAACTGTGCAACCCCTCCAGTGTAGATGTGCTGCCCTGGTGCAGAGTGCTGGTAACCAGGATCATCCCCACAGGTGCGGCGCATCTAGTCTGGGGGTTTGCAGTGGTGGAGTACCATGCAGCTTGCTGTGCTGGCATCTTTTGGCTGAGACCTTCTGACATCCTCTCTGCTCTACTGAGACTTCAGATCTTTCCCTCCACCCCCATTTTTTGGACTAAAGTGTTGGCCCATTGTCCTCGGCCAGAACCTTTCCTGCCCATGCAACATGCTGTGTGCTAGTTAGGTTTCCTGGCTGCTGCCTCCACCCCAGAGGTGGCTGCATTTCAGGAGCAGGTGAAGTGGTTTCCCTGACAACCAGCAGTTTGCAAAGTGCTTTGGGATCCTCCAGGACGAAAGGGTGCTCCCGAAACAGGGGAGATGGGGATGCTGTCCTGGTGCCCTTGGGGGTCTCGAGGGAACGAAGCAGTGCAGGCCCCGAGCTCCTGTTAATGTTTCTCCTTTGCTCTTGTGGAAGCCAGTAAATAATTAACAAGGATTTGAAGAGATCTTAATGAATGTTAGTTAGCAAGAGTCAGGCCATACTGTAACCTTAATGACGTAAGACTTGTAGGAGCAAAGATAGTGCGAGGCGACAGGACAGGAACTGTGTACAAAGTTATTACGACCTTGCAATCACTAACCAAAATGCAGGCTTGCTTTTTCTAGGATTGAGACAAATAAGATAAGCCTTTTTGCTATGTATAAACAAAATGTAGTTGTTGCTTTTTACTGTCTGTATTATTGTTAGAAATTGTCTGTAAAAGGTATAAAGGCTTGCTGTGATTGTTTACCAGTTGAGAGACCTGTCCAGGACTGGGGTGACCCTGTGTCCTATGGCACTCTCTCCCTCCATGGTAATTACTGGAGAAATAATAAAGAATTTGATTTTGCTGCATCCAAACAATAAAAGCAAGAACTGAGTTTTTCTTCGACAATTTGGGGGCTCGTCCGGGATGGCAACGCCCACGGACCCACAGACGGCTACTACGGATCATTCCCCTTCGAACCCCATGGCGCCACATGAGAGGTATGAGACCTTTTGAAATCTCTATTGGGGTATCGGAGGAGGACTTTCCGTGAGGACGTCTGTCTCTGTTGGGCTCACGCCATCTGAACTTATTGACTGTGCAGCAGGATCAGATGCAAAGTGGTATTGGGGAGAGGCCCCAATAAGGTTAGTTTATAGCAGTACTGGGAACTGCTGAGTTGGCCAAGGTAAATGCATAAGGTAATGCATAAGGTAAATGCATAGGTAAATGCATTAGAATGCACCGGTGCTGAGGGGTTTTTACCGCCTCAAGAGGGGTTGTCATACCGCCTCATGGTATTGGTCCGGACCAGGTAAAGATGCATCATGGTTAAAATAAAAAAAAAAGAGATAAAAAGGTTAAAAAAAAAGGGTTAAAAAAAGAAAAAAAGAAAAAAGAAAAAGGAAGAAAAAGAGGCCTTGGTGTGTGTGTGTGTACACCAGTGTGAGTGGCTGTTACCGGGCTAGCCCAGTAACTAGTGGATCTTTAGGAGATCCGACCCACGGTGGGCTGACTCAGCCTGGCATAGTCCGGCGAGGAAGCTGCCTGGGTCTAGGGGTGTGTGAACCCATCTTCCCTCCCCTTTCCCTTCCGTGTGGGCTACTGACAGTCTAAATATTCCACCTTACCCCCTAAGGGTGCCCCAGCATATTACATGTACGTACATTATGGTCCTAAAATCTGCAGGTATTTAAATGATTGGAATCTGTACATGCGTGAAAAAATTCATTTAAACAATGTCCATTAGAAGGCACCTTCAATCGAGATAAGATCATATATCTAAGAGGAGCTTTTAATCACCAAAGAAACGCCTCTGACACGGTGTGAGCAATTTGTCTAGGAACGGGTTAATTTGAAATTCGGCTTCACCCAGAGATAGGAGAAGTTGTTTTGTGTTCAAGGTCGAAAATCAGTGCGGAGTATGCTAAGTGCAAAGGAAAACTGCTTTGCACTTGTGGAACATAGAGACGGGCAAACCGAAGGCAGTACAGATTGCAGAATTGGAATTATATTTGCAAAGCTTAACTTCCCAGTGAGACATGTGTGAGTATTAAAGTGGTTTAAGGCTTGGGGCATTCATGTTTTTTCTGTGTGAGGTGGGAGCATTCCCAATACTCTCCATTGTTGTTTTATTATTTTTAATGAAGCTTTAAAACTTGATATAGAATAAGGAAACACTATTTGGTTTTGGTGCATTATTTAGCTTTGGCTTTGTTTTGTTTAACCGGTTACTGATGTTTTTCTGCTCTGTTCATTTGACCGTTAGGTGTGTGAGCGGAACTGAACTTCTCGTTCGTAATTCCTCAGGGTGGAAGCCATGTGTGCGATGAAGCTCTGAGGTTGTCCTGAGATTTTTACAGTCCCGCCCCCCCGTAGCGGACAATATAATAGAAGTAGAAAAATTTGGCTTAGACTGTAATTTTCTCTGCTTTCTGTGTAATTTTCTTTTCTGTTTAAGTGTCAGCAGACAAATGGGTGGGTCTCTGGGTAGACCCCCAAAGGGGTTTGGATTATGTGTTAAGTAAATGGCCATGTATTTTTGCCCAGGTGGCAAGCCTTACTAGGGAGGACTCGGGTAGTCTTGTGAGTAGAAATGTTTTGGGGACAAGACCAGAAGGGTGAGGGCTAGTTGTGAAGCCCACCCTCCTAGCTAAACTGGTAGTGGAGCAAATTGGTGCAAAATGGAAGGGACGGCTCAGCAAGAAAAAAGGATCGGGCCCAGGCGAGCAGGCAACAGACAGGGTGATTGGACAACAGGTTGGAAACTTTTGAGGGTGTAGTGGAATAAAGGAGTAAGTGAATATAAGCATGAGAATTTCAAATACTCAGAAGTATATTTGGAATGGTGATTTGAATTGGTAAAGTGGCTGTTGGAAGGGAAAAGCAAGTGAGGACAGTTTTTTGGTGTCTTTGAAATGTTTGTAAATAAATTCAGGCAAATAAATTTATTGGATTGTAATAATTTGGCTGTGACCAATTTTGTTAAATCAGTTGAAGACTGTATACAGTACTATGTAATGATAATTTTATTAGGCTCTACAGGCACTATACGTGGTGATGTTTTCTTTCAGTGTTTAAAAGCAGGAGTTAACAATAGGAAAGCAAGCCGGAGGCCGCTGAAACCATGGCTGTCTAAGAGACACATACGAGAAAATATGGGGTAATTCCTCTGCTTTGCCTAGAATCAACAAGAGTATTTGTATATTTTGAGTATTTAATTGCCCAGACGGGGTGGACCTCTGTTTTTGTCTTTCAGATAATCAAAGAAAACTAATGCCAGCTGCACAGCATTCAACGTACCTTGATTTACTGGCACAGTAGAAGATTATGTTGTGTGTTCTATGTTCTGTCTTGTTGTGTTTTTTTTTGTGGCCAGAATTGTTATGTTTAATATTTTCATGAGATGGTCTGATTTGATATCAAGCGGACATGTTGGATTGAGATGCAGATACTTGTTTTGTTCAATTTGGAATACAAAGTGTTTGGTTACATCAGAAAATGTGATATACTAAAGTCTAATACATTTTCTTAAGTAAGAGAAAGAAACTACATTGGCCAAATCTTTTAATTGAGAATTGTTGTTAAAATTTGCATACTGACGGTCTTTGGAAGCGAGGACATGAAAAGTTAACCCACTCCCCATATTGTACAAGGGATCCTTCTGGCTACCTCAGACTTTTAGCCAGAGGGCTGGGGATGGTGGATAGCTATTGGACTAGAAGTTATATTAAGTGAACTTCTCAAAGTGGGTGTGCTTGTCCTGGCTTGTTCTTCCAAAGTTCTGTAATAAGGTTATTTTAGTGAAAGGGTATATGTGGCATACATTGAATGATAATACTTCTGTACTGTATAACAGTACTGTTTATGTGTTCATGGTATGGAAAAGGTGTATAATTGAAGAGTAAAAGTTTTCTTTGTAGGTTAAATGAAAAAAAAAAAAAAAGCCAAGAAGAGAATGGCTAACATGCGCTGGCCCCAGTCAAGGACACCGCTTGGCTGCCTACCAAGAGAAGGGGGGGGAACGCTGGGACAGTGGAACGCCGGAACAGGACTTACAAAAAATGAACTGGCCAAGATTTGTGCTGAGACACACTTAAAGTGGCCAGATGCCCTTCCTTTGGCACTGATGTGTATGAGAGCCATTCCCAATTGAACGACTGGACTCAGCCCTCATGAAATTTGACAGGACACCCAATGCTGACTACCAACTGCACCCCCACTAACCCCAGCTCAGATGGACATTCATTTGCTGGATAACATAATGCTTAAATATTGTCAGGCACTAATGAAATGTGTTAAGTCTTTTTATACACAGGTGATGGAAGCACTACCAAAGGATCCTGTGCAACCTTGCCACTCGTTGGAACCAGGAGCCTGGGTCTACATAAAGATCCATCAGCGAAAGACTGCCTTGGCTCCATGCTGGAAAGGCCCTTTCCAAGTCCTGCTGACTACCGACACCGCTGTGAAGTGCCACAGACTGACTGCTTGGACCCAGGATTCTCGCTGCAAAAAGACCCCTCCACATCAGAAGAATTTTCCTATTGATGATTAGCCTATTCTTTCTTCTAGTTCTACTGTGCTTCTGGACAGCTTCTGGACAACCTCTCCCTTGTCCACTGACAGACCAACTGTGCCTTTAGACTTTTCTAGAAAAAGCACAGCTATTACAGGGTGATATGTGCTGGAAACCTCTCCCCTGTAGGATGCTAAACCTTGATTGTTTTGGGAAGGAAGAAGGAGCACTCACTCCACTGACATTGCCAAAGTCCAGGAATTCCTGACTAAAAGGACATTGAGAACTGACCCTGGTGAAGAAACACAGAATTACATACTGGCAGGAAGAAATTTGTGGGACCCATGCTTGGGACTGTGGTATTAATTGGATTTTGGGGTTTATTCTACAGGCTGCGCCCTGTGTTCTGGATAAATCCTTCAGTATGTATTGCCCTCCCTAATTGGATTTTAACTGACATTGCCCTTATCCAGTTTTCTACATACCCAGATTGCTCACGAGGGGCTGCCATTAGATTAGCACAACAAAAGGCCTGGGTTATTTCCTCTGGACAAGAAGGGAATTGACCAGATCCCTGTGGGCTGGGGCCAATAGTGTAGTAGTCATTTGGACTATTCTTAAAGGCCAAGAACATGATAAGGAATTGGGGCAACTAGAAAAGGCCACTAGTCTTATTTTTGAAACTCAGCTATCTTAAGTCCAGGCTGGAGTTGGTGAGTTACATGTCGTTTCCACCCTTAGTTCTATGACCCAGAAGGAGACTGACAGAGATGGTATTGAATATCACTGAGGCTGGGAAGGCATTGCAGTGGGATCTGGACCAGACTTGGCCCACTGCCCTTACAGACATCTCAGGAGTACCATCTGATCTGTGGTCATGAAGACATACTTGGACACTTTCTGGATGGAGTGTGGACATTCACAGTGCTCCTTCCAAGCATATGGACCAGTTAGGGGGTGTGGGCTCCCACATACCAAATCCTGCTGGGTCCATGGGGAGGATGCATGTGGAACTGAATTATTTACCGAGACATCTGGGAAATTAGACCACCTGGTATACCTACCTGATTTATAGACAGTACCCCTAGAATAACACCTGACAAGATATACATATTGATCTTACCACTGCTGCAGGCAATTATATCATTTACTGGCCTGCAGATAGAATGCAGATAGAATGCAGATAGAATGTTGCAAGTAGCTCTTAGATTTTAGGTATATTTTGATTGGACTAGAATAATGCCTGATCGGTTTCAAAATTTGCTTTCATTGTTACCTAAGGTTCAAAGAATCTCTGAATTGCAAGGGCAAATTCACTTGCTTTAGAATATATTTTAAGCTGAAAAGGATTCCTTTCATACAGCTTATAGAGTGTTTACTTTATGTACTAGGTATGTTGTTTTATGCTTTGTGATCAGAATTGTACAACAGCCCCGTTGTATTGTTCCTCTGGGACTGTTATTGTTTGTCGTGTTGTTAGTTAGTTTAGGATTATGTTATTGTTGTTGTTTTTGAAAAAAAACAAAACATAATTATAGTTATAATACCTTTTCATGTTCATGCTAATCATGCATTGTCATTACGTCCCATGACGGTTGACAGGTTTGCTGTAGAATCTGAAGTCCATGGTTTCATGCGAATTGAGATTTGAAATTGTTTGTTGTACTAGAAGTACAAAAGGGGGGAGTGTGGAAGCCAGTAAATAATTAACAAGGATTTGAAGAGATCTTAATGAATGTTAGTTAGCAAGAGTCAGGCCATACTGTAACCTTAATGACGTAAGACTTGTAGGAGCAAAGATAGTGCGAGGCGACAGGACAAGAACTGTGTACAAAGTTATTACGACCTTGCAATCACTAACCAAAATGCAGGCTTGCTTTTTCTAGGATTGAGACAAATAAGATAAGCCTTTTTGCTATGTATAAACAAAATGTAGTTGTTGCTTTTTACTGTCTGTATTATTGTTAGAAATTGTCTGTAAAAGGTATAAAGGCTTGCTGTGATTGTTTACCAGTTGAGAGACCTGTCCAGGACTGGGGTGACCCTGTGTCCTATGGCACTCTCTCCCTCCATGGTAATTACTGGAGAAATAATAAAGAATTTGATTTTGCTGCATCCAAACAATAAAAGCAAGAACTGAGTTTTTCTTCGACACTCTCCTGCAGGGTGGCCTGATCGCTCTGCTCCTGCTCCTGCTGGTGTTCACGGTGGCGCTGTATGCCCAGCGGCGATGGCACAAGCGCCGCCGGATCCCCCAGAAAAGTGCCAGCACTGAAGTCACCCACGAGATCCACTACAACCCCTCGGTGCTGCTGGGTGCGCAGGCCCGAGAGAGCTTCCGCAACTCGCGCCTGCAGGCTCACAACTCCGTCATCGGCATGCCCATCCGCGAGATGCCCATCCTGGACGACTACGACTTCGAGGACGAGGACGAAGTCCCGCAGCGGGCGGAGCCTGGCACCCGGGAGGACGAGTTCGGCAGCCAGGTGACGTGGACGCTGGAGAGCCTGGGCAGAGGCGGGGAGGAGAAGCCCGAATACGAGAAGAAAGGTTTGTCGCTTCCCTTCCTATTTACTCCCTCCCTACCGGCCAAACAGCTGGCTCCCAAATGTACCGGGGGGTCATTAGGTGGTGACGGATGAGCAAGGAGGCAGCTGATCTCGGTGGCGCCGGTTGGCCGGCATCGCATTCATGGCCTCTGCTTTCCTCTTGCTCAGTCTTGTGCAGGCTCCGAGACACCCAGCTTCAAATGCTTTAAAAAAAAAAAAAGAAAAGAAAAGAAAAGAATTGGGCAGCAGCCCTCGCGTAGGTAACCCGGCCGCTCGCTCGCGCGTGTGCAGCTGGCAGCAGGCACATGCTTGATCAGTGCTTCAAAGGGGGAACTCAGCCCAGGGCCTCTGATTCGGTGATGCTTTTCGTTTGCCAGAGTGCAGCGATGTCTTCATGCCGTATGTGCCACATCGCAGCTTCTCGGTAGGGAGCCAGTCCTGGCTCTCAGGTGTCGTCTCACTTAGCCCGTGTCCTGCTTTCATGGCAAACCATCCTTGCCGGGGATTTTCACGCTGGGGATTCTTTTAGTATTAGCAGGGTGGGACGCTGAAAGAGAGATTCTGATGCTTTAAAGTAACACAGCCTAGCCTTTATGTAGAGCTTTTCATCTTCAAAACACTTCGCAGACACTGATCCTCACCCTCTCTCCTAAAATAGGCACATATCAATATTCCCCATTTCTCAGAAGGAGGGGGAAACTGAGGCACAGCTTGGTAACTTGTCCTAGGCTGCAGAGGGCATTGGTGTCAGTGCCGCAGTTAGAACTCTGCAGCTCCTGGCTCTCCGATAACCGGGCCATGTGATTGTACACACGTCCCCCAGCCAGCCTGACAATCTCGCTTTGTTGGTCAGATGATGTAGCATTAAAGTGAAGTACCAGAGAAACCCATGTGTGTAGGAAGTTTGTGGCGTTATGGCTTCCTGTGCATTTTACTTTATTTTCTCCCGTCGAATCCTCCTTTAAAAATGAACAGTCTGAAACCTTCCATTTCCAATGAGCGTAAGCGTTTTCACCACTGCGTTCTCTGATGCGCAAACTTTTAGCTATAATTCTGTGCCCATCCAGCACAACTGGTGCCGGCAGTGGTGGAAGCAGCAGTGTGGACAGGGATCATAGGTCTTTACTGTCTTCATGGCTTGTACAACATGATGGTAGACAACCTTGAGTGCCTGAATCTCACCTACACTACAGCTTCTGCTGGGTGGTCACTTAGACTGGGAGCTCTGGGGCAGGGATGACTTTTCTCTTCTGTGTTGGTACAGCACCTAGCACAGTGGAGTGCTGGCCCGTGAGTGGGGCTCGGTGATGCTATTGCAACAAAAATAATAAATAGTAATAACAACTCTGGAGCTGCATAGATGGCGGATTATGGCTGCAAGTCTGATGGTTGACGGGGGAGGGGAGGGGTAAGAAGTGTGCACAGCTCTCTCTGCATTGAGGGAGGGGGCGAATTTCAGAATATATCTTTAAGGTCAGGCTTGACAAAGCCCTGGCTGAGATGATTTAGTTGGGATTGGTCCTGCTTTGAGCAGGGGGTTGGACTAGATACCTCCTGAGGTCCCTTCCAGCCCTGATATTCTGTGAGTCTGCACTCCAAGAGAGGTGGACATCTGAGTGCTGGAGCAAGTCCCCTAAGCTGAGTCTTCCCAGAGCTGATCTGCAGCTGGGTGTGGCCCTTCCTGTGGGTGTGTTAGAGGAGGTTTTAAGAGTCTTGCTCAGCAAGACCGGTTACAGGGGGCCCAGGCTGGCAGAACCAGATAGACTCAGTGGTACCTCAGCACATCAGATGGCTTCCCAAGGGGTCCAACCCGTCACACTGAGGTCCACAGCTGTTATGATCTCTTGTGGGGGCAAGTGCCGAGAGAACTACAAACAGGCAAGTATCTCTGCTGAGGCCGATGACTCTAGTGGCATGTAGCTGCTGTGGGAGGTCAAAAGAGGGCCAGCGTGAGGCGGTCCCTCGTGGGCTGTAACTCAGAATGATCCCACTGACAGCATTGCAGACGAGAGCCGCCCACCTTGAATTTAGGGTGACCAGATGTCCCGATTTTATAGGGACAGTCCTGATTTTTGGGGCTTTTTCTTATATAGATACCTATTACTCCCCACCTCCTGTCCTGATTTCTCACACTTGCTATCTGGTCATCCTACTTGAGTTTGACCCAGAATCCAATGGGGAGCCACACCAGAGAGTGGGGCGCTGTGTTGTAGCTCTTTTAAGGTGGCTAGTTTTGTCCAGAACGTAGGGACAGAGAGGTACAATAACCAAGCCTGGCGGTCACCCGTGTGTGGATTGCTGTGTCTGAATCACACGGTCTTTTCGTCTTCCATCAATTTAAAAAAAAGGGCCTTTTTGGCAGTCGGAGCCAGCTACTAGGGCTATCCGGAAGCAGGGAGGGGTCCAAGTGAGCACAAGATTCAGCACAGCCGTAGTGATCTCTGGGCAGGCTTTGCCGGTGCAGGCTGAGGATACAGATGTGACAAGTTATCTTCTATTAAGTTCTGTGACTACTCCCTGGGGAGAGGATGAGAGAGAATGAACCATGCATGACAGATGTTAGTGATGTCACTTCATGCACCATGGGAAGGTGCTCAGATGCTACAATCATCAGGGAGGTGCAAAAATCTATATAGACTAGAACAGACTGACTCTTGAGTTCTGCTCTTAACCTAGGATAAAATACAGTCTGCCAGACCATGTGTGTTTGGAGGAACTGAACTTGGGGAGACAATCCAGCATGGCTGCTTTGCTCATGCATGCCCCCTGTTAGGTGTGGGCTTTTGAGGCAGTTATTTGGACGAAGATCTGATAAACTGCACAATTGGTGGATTTGTTTCTCCCGCACAGGAGGGAAAGCGCTTTCCCCAGAGTGCTGTGGCTAATGCACATTTGATTGCCTGCATTTTAAAAGCCTGTCTCTCTGAAACAGTAACACCCACCTCTGCTTATCGAAATGTCTTTATACAACATTTAATATCATTAATCTGCAGCACACAGTAAAATGCATCCAAACAGACAGAAGCAAAGTGCATTTGTTCTACTTGCTCGCAATATTTAGGGCAGGAGTAGGTTGCAGTGCTGCACAAGTCCCCATCTCCAGGGGAGTGGGAATAGCTTTTTCCTTTCCTAGAGCCCTCATTCTCAAAGATAGCAGACTTCGATTCAGCATAGAAATGCTTGCAAACTCCAGTCAAGCGGGAGGTCGCTTTTAATACTCTAGGAAGCTCCATTTGCAAACAAGAACCTTTAAGGCGTCAATGCCTGGGAGTCAAGACTCCAGAGTTGTAGTTCTGTTGCTGATTTACCCTACGACCGTGGGCAAAATCACCAAGGGCCTGATGGTCAGAGATGCCGAGTCATCAAAGTCAAGCAGAGCTGTGGATGCTCAGCGGCTTTGGAAATCAGGGCCCTGGAGTCGTGGGGGTGGGAGCCGAGTCCTGGGGCCAGTGGCCAGAAGCCGAGCCCCGGGGCCCGCAGCTGGGACCCCAGGCCAGCAGCCAGGCATGGGACCAGCAGCTGGGACCCGGTGCTAAACTTGGGGGTGCTGCAGCACCCCGGCCCTCCTCCTTCCTGTGCCTATGCTGTTGTGCTCCAGTGAGCATGTAAATACCCCGGTGCCCGGTTACAGCACCTCGGTGCTGATCTGAGCAGGCCATTTCAGTGCCCTCCATTGAATGCACATGCCAGATATTGGGCCTATAATGTTAACAAAAGGCTTCCCCAGTCCTTCCCTTTGTGACAGAATCTCCGGGTGCCGTGCCTGCATTTGCTTTTTTATTCTTTAAGGTTCTCTTCTTTGTTTTGCTTTTCTATACATTATTTAGGGTTCTATGGGTTGGGCAAGACAGAAATAACTGAATGTTCAATAGTCTTCAGAGCAGAACAGTAAACAAGATCTAGGGCAGAATATGAAACTCCTTGAGGGTTTCAGGAATTGGTGATAAAATACGTTTTACGTTGGCTGGTAAATTTCCCTTCTGTATGGCTTCCCATAGCCCATCTGCATTGCCAAAGATGCCTGCAGACGTCTATTAGCCTTGGGTTGTGTAATCAAATGTTACCAACTGTTCAGTTTAAATTAATAAAGTTTTTATTACTCTTCTCCATACCCTACTCCGTGAAGTGGCCCTAGGCTGTAAGAGCGGAGCTGAGGGGTAGGGGGAACCCACCCGGAAATTACGTCGTTTTCCAAGTACTTTAACCAGAGGTATCTGGATTTGGATTGATCCTGTGATCTAGCTATGGTGAAAATGACCTTGCCTAAGACAAGGCAGCTGAGGGAAAACCTGGGCAGATGTGCAGAGCGATGTGTGGATACAGCCTTGTCTTTCCTTGTCTGTCACTTGGAAATGGAGCGCCCCAGTGCTCTGTTGTCAGGATATCGCTGGAGCAGCCCTGTCCTGTGCTCTCGGCTCTCCTCAAACTCCCACTGATGTCATGAGGCTCTCGACCTCTCGGGTGCTGTAAGATTTGGCCCATGATCCGTGCAACTTAGTTTAGTCCCATGAACTAAAGTGGGAGTGGCAGGTGCTCAGCACCTCTGAAAACCAAGCCAATAGATGCCCTTAGCAGATTTTTCATGTCAAAGTATATGTGCTGCTTTCCTATTACAGCCACCCTAGACTCACGCTAGTGAGAGGTTCAGCTCGCCTGCCCCGACTGGTACATTCATCTGTTCTTTACTAAACAACTGCCTGTATTTGCCAGGCACTCCTGGTCTGAACCAAAACGCCTGGCACCTGGATTGCCAAGGAAAATCTTGGTGCATTAGGCCCAGATCCTCAGAATTATTTAGACACCAAACTCCCACTGATTTCATGGATCTAGGCCGGGGTGGGCAAACTTTTTGGCCCGAGGGCCACATCTGGGTATCGAAATTGTATGGTGGGCCATGAATGCTCATGAAATTGGGGGTTGGGGTGTGGGAGGGGGTGAGGGCTCTGGCTCGGGATGCGGGCTCTGGGGTGGGGATGAGGGGTTGGGGGTTCAGGAAGGTGCTCTGGTCTGGGACCAAGGAGTTCAGAGGGCAGGAGGGGGATCAGGGCTGAGGCAGAGGGTTGAGGCGCGGGAGGGGGTCAGGGGTATAGGGTCCGGGCGGCGCTTACCTCAAGCAGCTTCCAGAAGCAGCGGCATGTCCCATCTCCAGCTCCTACGTGGAGGCGCAACCAGGCAGTTCTGCATGCTGCCCTGTCCTCAGGTGCCGCCCCTGCAGCTCCCATTGGCTGCAGTTCCTGGCCACTGGGGCTACAGGGGTTGCGCTTGGGGCGGGGACAGCATGCGGAACCCCCTGTCTGCCCCTATGCGTAGAAGCTGGATGGGGGACATGTCGCTGCTTCCAGGAGCCGCACGGAGCGGGACAAGCCCACGACTCTGCTCCCCGGTGGGAGCTCGAGGGCCAGATTAAAACGTCTGGAGGGGCAGATGTGGCCCTCGGGTTGTAGTTTGCCAACCCCGATCCAGGCCTTAGGGTATAAAACTAGCTGCCTTTTCCCCGTTCTGCCTTTCCTGCATCACCTCTCTACCCATCAGCCTGGTCCCCAGCCCACCTTGTAGCAGGCAGTCAGGTCTCGGGAGGCACCACTAGGCTGGAGCGATGCTATCCCAGCTTCCCAATGGGTAGTTTAGCATCCAAGGAAGATGGTACTTGGAGTTCTCGCAATGCAGCATTTTAAACATGTATCTGCTGGGACTTGTCCCCAGGCTCAGATGGTGACATGACTCAGATGACTCTTGTGAGCATCAGTCCTGAGCAGTAACAGCCATGGAGGGTGACTCAGATGAAGCTCAGACGCTTGCTATTCCTCTTACTTTCTCACCCGTGGCCTGGCACTTGACAGGTGTTGTGTGCAGTCAGCGCAAAGTGACTGACTGGGAGATGAAGGGTTTGACTAATGCTGGGCACCCAGGAGCTCAGACCCACAGGTGTGCTGCCTTCGACCTGGCAGGATCTTGTGGCCGCGCAGTGATGGAAGCGCCCCTGTCGTTAGGCATCCAGGCACACCACACCAGGCAGCCACCAGCTCTTAGGATCAATGGCACTTTCCTGAAGGAGCAGCATTTCCCCCCTGCTTTGTGTTCATCTGATTGGGGTGGGGGGGTCATGTTTGCCCATCTCAAGGAGCATTCTGGCTGCATGCAACATCCAGCCTGATGCAGAAACCTCTGCCAGGCTTGGTATATTGTTCAGAAGAAATGCCTATTTCGCTGAGCGGAGGCAGCCCCATGGAGTGCTTTGCTGGTGCACTGCAGCGAAGCAAGCAGGAAACCAGCCCCAACTTGTGCTACCTGAACTGCTGAAGTTGGAACCTGGTGCAAACACACACAGGCAGGATGCATGGAATGACTGTTGGAAGCAAGCGCATCTGAGTGATAAAGTTAATGAAATTACAGGTTCTGACCTGATACAGGGCTCTGCTGTGGATAGATAAACAGCAGGGCAAAGATGAGATGTTTATTTTTCCCAGGCAGCAGACCTTAATCTGGACACATCCTACACTTCTATTAACATGATAAGCAGTATGCAACCTCATTTTTTATTTAAAAAAAAAATGCCCCACAGCCCCACTGCAAATCTAAAGTAAACTACATTAGAGCTGCAGTAGGAGTAGAACTGACCTGGTGATACGGTAGAACCCAGATGAATTTAGACAGAAGAAAATCCTGCATCTACTGCTCATGGGAGAGAAATACGAATAGGGTTTATTTTTTTAAAGAAGGGTATCCCTTGGGAGATTTCATTAGCCACGTAGATTTGGCGGGATGGGATGTGGAACTCAGGGGAAACTGTGTTGGTGGGATGGGGTCTTTTCTGCATGCATCAGGATAGTAGGTTGGGACAATTGCCTGTGTGCTTGGCATTGTAAGTTTCGGAGGTTTGGCATGACTGCAGTCTTTGGGTTCCGTGCTTTCTTTGGGGGTTTGCTGTGATTAGGCCATGGTGCATTTTGAGCAGTAGGCATTTTTATTCCCCTCCAAATTCGGATCTTATTCAAATTGGGCTTGTGGCATTGAGTTTCTTCCCCCCGCCTCCCCTCCACCTCTTGGTCAGCTGCATATTATCGCCTAGGCCTAGGGTGGCAAATTTGCAGGGGCGGCAAATTTATACAGTAATAGCAGCATTTTTGTAATTGCGGCGTCAGTGACGCCGCGATTCTACCAATCGTAGCGCGTATTGAAACCACCAATGACAGTGCCATGCCGTTTAGTAATCATACTCGCCAGAATCCTAAACGTTAATAGAAAACTAAGACAAGTTCATAGGGGGCCGGGAGCGGCGATTATTTCATGGCCGAGGGGCGGCAAAATCATTAATCCACCACTGCTCTTAGTCTTTCAATTCCTTTTCTTTGCCATCTCTCTGTGACCAGTCTCCATTCGGAACTGTAACCCATCTGTCCAAGCAGAGGAGGTGCCAGTACTGCTTGTGATATCTGCCCTTTCTGCCCTCTCGTATCTCCTCTTACATGAGGGCCAGAAGCGCACTTCCAATGGGAATTCCTAATTTAGTTGCTGTTAGCTTTTAATACCTTTATCTCTTATCTCTACCTATAGCATCCACTCCTACAACGGCATGAGCATTTTATTTCTTTGTTGCTGTTACATTATCTAGCCAGGTGATAACCAACAAATGTTTCTGCTCTTACTGTGACTGGAAGAGATTTGTAGCAAAGGGTTTTGAGTCCAATCCGTCACTGGGAGCAGGATCGGACCCTACGATGTGGCAGAGAAGCTGCATCAGTCACCAAGGTATTGTGGGGGGAAGTGAGTTTGATTTAATGTTAAATGTGAACTGCAAAGCAAAAGTGAGAATGGAGTGAGCGGCAAGTTTCTGGGCCAAACCCTCTCTGAAAAAGGCTGGGCCTGGAGAGCAATTGGCACAGAAATAAGATTTTAACTAACTTTGACAACATCCTCTGGGAAATCTCCTTGGTACTTGCTGGTTCATTGAAGAGATCCCAGAATGCAGCGTCGCCAGTGCTTGGATATTATGGTGCTGGGCTCTGCATAAAACCTAACCAGGATGGAACAGAAGAGTGAAAACATGTCAGGATTGTCACTGTAACCTGCCAGCTGTTTCCTATTCAGCGCTGGCAGAGATGCTCTTTGCAGTCCTGGATTCTTCCCCTCTCCAGCATGAGAAGCCAGTGGTCCAGAAAGGAGTGAAGTCTTTGCCTGAACAGGTTCTTCTAAGGACTGAGATCAGCCACCCCCCCACATTTTCCGACTGGTAACGGAGCACATGAATGTTATACAGTGGCCTAGACCCTCCCTTTCTGGAGACTTATTTTCCTATTGCTCTGCTAGACTGTTTTTCTCCCTTCGAGACCACCCTAGCCAGTTGTATCAGCGAATTATTTCTTGGGAATCCATGGGAACTGTGTTCATAGACCAGGTTAACATTACCACTGTGCCTGACTCGCAACCCAAGGTAAAGACCTATTTTATACACGGTTGGCAGGACAATGTGGATACTATGCTACTCCCAGGTTCGTGTCATGCTAAGGACGAATCGGGTTCCCTCTTGTCATGGGATCTCACCCCCACTTTGAGCTTGTGGGTTCAAAGATGGGGACCCGCAGGTATTCTCCCCCCACCCTAACCCTTAGGGTAGGATTCCTTCTCGCTGCCACCAGTCAGGTTAACGTGTCTGACGCACTGCCTGTCCCCCAAGCTTCCCCCGGGGAACCCAGATTCAAACCCCTTGAATCTCTACACACAGGGAAGCAGCCCACTTCCCCCCTCCCTCTCCTGCTCTCTCTCTGCTTGGAGACAACCCTTGTCTCCACAGAGTGGCGCCTAGCTTCCTTCCCCTGAATCCACAGGTAAGGAACTTAACCAAGTCCTGAACTTAAAAGAGTTTATTAAAAGAATAAAAGAAAGAAGAGAAAAATATACACAATCTCTATGAATCCAAGATAGACATTCATAGGGTCTAATCTTATTAATCCCTGGAGAAATTTCTCCCTTTTCCTCAGTACAAACAATACAGGCAAAATTACGAATAATCAATGCAAACACACAGAATTGCAGACACAGGATTCTTATATGCAATTACCCAGTACTTCTAATACTCACTAGCTTGAATAGAAGAAATTAGTTCAGAAAGATGAGCAGACTTGGTTAAGCGTCTGGTCTGGTGTAGGTCCAGACGGCTAAGAACTCAGAACAAAGAACACAGAGAGCCAAGTTCCCGCTCTCTGGGATTTTCAAATTCTCTTCCCTGATTGGTCCTTTGGTCAGGTGTTTCACCAGGTCTGTGTTAACCCTTTACAGGTAGACCTTAACCCTTAACTAACTACTTATGACACGCCCCCCAAATCATCACAGTGGGATCCACTGGCGGCGATTTCCTCCTAAACTGCAAAAGCAACAGAGTAATAAACACATGCACTATTACATATACTACTAAGCATATAACATGTAAAGAACACTTTTTAGCCACTAGATTCTGGGAAACTGTCACGAGAGAGTGCATCAGCAACTTTGTTGGAAGCTCCTGAAATGTGTTGAATTTCAAAATCAAAGTCTTGGAGAGCTAAACTCCATCTGATAAGTTTTTTGTTGTTTCCCTTGTTAGTATGAAGCCACTTTAGTGCAGCATGATCGGTTTGTAGCTGGAACTGCCGTCCCCAAAGGTATGGGCGTAGCTTTTCCAAGGCATACACAATGGCGTAACACTCTTTTTCACTGACGGACCAGTGGCTTTCCCTCTCAGACAGCTTCTTGCTGAGAAACACGTCAGGATGGAAGTTGTGATCCGGTCCTTCCTGCATTAGTACCGCTCCTACCCCACGTTCAGATGCATCGGTGGTAACTAGGAAGGGTTTGTCAAAGTCCGGGGCCCTTAATACAGGGTCAGACATGAGCATCGCCTTAAGCTAGATAAAGGCTTCCTGACACTCATCAGTCCACTTAACTGCATTTGGCTGGGTTTTTCTGGTCAGATCAGTTAGTGGAGCAGCGATTTGGCTGTAGTGTGGTACAAATCGCCTGTAATATCCGGCCAACCCTAAGAAGGATTGGACCTGTTTCTTTGATCTTGGGACAGGCCACTGTTGGATAGCCTGCACCTTGGCCTGTAGGGGGTTGATGGTTCCTTGACCCACCTGGTGTCCTAGGTAAGTCACTCTGTTTTGGCCTATTTGACACTTTTTGGCCTTAACAGTTAGTCCTGCCTGCCTGATGCGCTCAAAGACCATTTTCAAATGTTCTAGGTGTTCAGGCCATGAATCAGAGAAAATGGCCACATCATCGAGGTATGCAACTGCACAGTCTTCCAATCCTGCTAGTAGACCATCCACCAGCCTTTGGAAGGTGGCAGGTGCATTCCGCAGTCCGAATGGAAGCACAGTAAACTCATACACCCCTGCATGGGTGATGAAGGCAGATTTTTCCCTGGCGGGTTCATCTAGTGGTACCTGCCAGTATCCCTTGGTTAATTCAATGGTAGAGATGAACTGGGCACGTCCCAACTTTTCCAATAGCTCATCAGTGCGTGGCATTGGATAGTTGTCTGGACGAGTTACAGCATTGAGCTTACGGTAGTCCACACAAAAGCGTATTTCCCCATCTGGTTTGGGAACCAGAACCACTGGAGATGCCCATGCACTGGTAGAAGGGTGGATGATACCCATCTCCAACATGTTGTCAATCTCCTGTTTAATAGCAACTTTGGCATGAGGTGACACCCTGTAGGGTGGGGTCCTAATCGGGTGAGCATTACCTGTGTCAATGGAGTGGCAGGTTTGCTCAGTCCGTCCTGGGTTGGCTGAGAACAAGGGCGCGAAGTGAGTGCACAGCTCCTTGATCTGTTGACGCTGCAGACGTTGCAGGGTTGTGGTGAGGGTCACCTCTTCCACACCACCATTTCTTTTACCTTCGTAGTAGACACCTTCAGGCCACTCGGTGTCATCTCCTTCCTGAACTGTAAAGTGACAGACCTGTAATTCTCTGGGATAAAAGGGCTTTAGAGAGTTAACATGAAACACTTTAGGCTTTAAAGAGGAATCAGGGAATGTTATGAGGTAGTTAACAGCTCCCAGGCGCTCCTGGACCATGTATGGTCCTTCCCAGGACGCTTCCATCTTATGGGCCTGTTGCGCCTTCAAGACCATGACCTGGTCTCCTACCTTGAAGGACCGCTCCTTGGCATGTCGATCATACCAGACCTTTTGCTCCGCTTGAGCATCTCTTAAGTTCTCTCGAGCAAGGGCCCAAGAGTCTCGGAGGGTGTTTTGAAGGTTGCTTACAAAGTCCAGAATGTTAGTCCCTGGAGGAGGTGTAAACCCCTCCCATTGCTGCTTTACCAGCTGTAATGGCCCCTTAACCTCATGGCCATATACCAGCTCGAATGCTGAGAATCCTAAACTGGGATGTGGAACAGCCCTGTAGGCAAACAGCAACTGTTGTAACACTAGATCCCAATTATTGGAGTGTTCATTGACGAATTTGCGGATCATGGCCCCCAATGTTCCATTAAACCTTTCCACTAGGCCATTAGTTTGGTGGTGGTACGGGGTGGCAACCAAATGATGCACCCCATGAGTTTCCCACAGGTCTTTCATGGTCCCTGATAGGAAATTTGTTCCCGAATCTGTTAGAATCTCAAAGGGCCAACCCACCCTGGTAAAAATGTCAGTTAAGGCCTGGCACACCGTTTGAGCCCTGGTGTTGCCTAGAGCTACTGCTTCCGGCCATCTGGTAGCAAAGTCCACAAAAGTCAGTATGTACTGCTTTCCTCTGGGGGTCTTTTTTGGGAAAGGACCCATAATATCCACAGCTACTCGCTGAAATGGGACCTCAATTATGGGAAGTGGCTGGAGAGGGGCCTTGACCTGGTCTTGAGGTTTTCCTACCTTTTGGCATACCTCACAAGACCGGACATACTTGGCAACGTCCTTGCCCATCCCCTCCCAGTCGAAGGACCTTCCCAACCTGTCTTTGCTTCGGTTCACCCCAGCATGGCCACTGGGATGATCATGGGCTAAGCTTAAGAGCTTTTCCCGGTACTTCGTCGGAACTAGCAACCGTTTTTGAGGATGCCAGCCCTCCTGGTGTCCACCAGAAAGACTTTCCTTGTATAAAAGTCCTTGGTCCACAACGAACCGGGATCGGTTAGTGGAGCTGAGAGGCGGTGGGTTGCTGCGTGCCACCGCCCATGCTTCCTTGAGGCTGTCATCGGCTTCCTGCTCTGTCTGGAACTGTTCCCTTGAGGCGGGAGACACCAGTTCCTCTGGAAGTGATGTAGGTGATGAGATTGTTTCTGTTGACTGTGAACCGCTCTCCGCTGGTCCACGAGGTGTTATTTCAGGCTCCGGCTGAGCCTCTAGGGTAGGCTTGTGTGCTGGTTTTTCCAGTTCAGGCCCGTTGTCGCCCTCTGGCGGTGGAGTTGTAAGCGCTGGCGTCGGTGCTGGCGCTGGTACTGCCGCTGGTTGCTCTTCCAGTTCCGGTTCTGGGACTGGATGTAGTATGGCTGCTGTAGGTGTTGGCATGGGATCCGGTTCCACCATGTCTGTCTGGGTCTCTGGTAACACAGACGGGGTCTTGGTGGATGGCTCAGGAACAGGTATGGGTGCAGCAGCTCGTCTGGCTTGGCTGCGTGTAACCACTCCCTCTGTTTCTGGTGGCTCAACGTGATGGGCCAAGTGGTTGCCCAGTATCATGGGGACAGAATAATTGTCATAGACAGCAAAAGTCCACATCCCTGACCAGCCCTTGTACTGGACAGGTAACCGCACTGTAGGTAATGTTACAGGTTTTGACATGAAGGGGCGAACTGTCACTTTGGTTTTCGGGTTGATGAATTTGGGATCCACGAAGGTTCGGTGGATAGCTGACACATGTGCTGCAGTGTCTCTCCATGCGATAACTTCCTTTCCGTCCACTCTCAAAGTTTCCCTAAAGCATACGGGTATTTGAGAGATATCTACTTCCGGGTTTCCTTGGTGTGCAGGTGCAAGGAGTTGGACCCGGTTCAGGTTCTTTGGGCATTTGGCTCTGATATGCCCCAGTTCATTGCATCCAAAACATCGCCCACTTGATGGGTCACGGGGTGGTGTTGGTTTACTGGAAACTGGTGAGGTAGAAGAAGAGGTAGGGTGTGACTGTGCTTGGGTTGTAGGTGTGGGCTTGATTGGCCCTCGATGGTAAGGTTTAGTCTCGGTGGGTACCTTGTGTGAATCGCTCCCTTTGGCAGTAGCTTTCGTGTTGTCTACCGATGCCATCCATCTGGCTCCAATCTCTCCTGCCTCAGTGAGAGTTTTAGGTTTACCATCTTGGATGTAGCGTCTAATGTTCTCAGGAACACCATCTAGGAACTGCTCCATCAATATCAGGAGGTGTAGGTCGTCTAGCTCCTCAACCTTGGATCCTGATATCCAGGAGAAATAGTGTTTTTCCAGGTAAGCAGCGTGCTCTGGAAATGACATCTCTGGTTTCCATTTCTGGGCTCTGAAACGCTGACGGGCGTGATCAGGGGTGATGCCCATTCTGAGTCTGGCCTTGGTTAGGAACAGTGGAAAGTCGTCCATCTGGTCTCTAGGCATTTCAGCTGCCACAAGGGATAATTGTCCGCTGAGCTGTGACCTCAGCTCCATCATGTATTGGTCTTTAGGAAGATGGTATCCAATACAGGCCCTCTCAAAGTTTTCTAAAAAGGCCTCAACATCATCCCCTGCCTTGTAGGCGGGAAATTTTTTCCGAAAAGTTTGATCAGTAGGTGGATGGGGTGGTGGATTATGCTGCTTAGCCTGTTCTACTTCCAGAGCCTGCCTCTGGATTTCCAGATCTTTCTCTCTTAATTCCATTTGTCTGATGTGGTCTGCCTCTCTGGCTTTCTGGTCTGCCTCCATGGCTGCCATGGCCATCTGGTGTTCTCTCTCTTTGGCTTCCAGGATTTTTATTTGCAATCGAGCAAGCTCTAGTTGGTCACTTGTTTCCGTTATATCTGTGCCTTGGGGTGCTGGACACCCCCTCCCTGTTTATGATAACTTGAGTAGAGAAAGGGTAATTAATCCTGTGTATAGCAAATTGTGTGTTGCAACTCTCTATTGTTCTGTACTGAGCAATAGGGAAAATCTAAAAAACTCTGTCTCTCTGCGAGAAAGTCTAGTGAAATTCTCACAAGTATCAGTGGCTTCCTGCCTTCTGCATTTCAAAAGTCACAGGACAAAAAAACTGGCTTCAGGAGCTTTCTCTCCTCGCCAAACCTGTTTTCCCTGTTGGACGGGATGAGCTCGGAGGAGCACTCCCCCCACCCAAGGAATCCTGATCACACAAAGGAGGGACACACCTCCTTGCAACCTGTGAGGGCACTTCCCCCCACCTAAGGAATGCACACACTTTCTTTTCCTCCAAGGTGCTTTTCTATGCCACCCGAAAGAAAACTGCTTTCAACAAAGCCTGCTGGAAACTTAATTCCCTCCAGCCAAACTGCTGAAACTGCTTCTAACAATACCACTTAGAAACAGAAGACTAGTAAACTACCTCTTCTCTCAGGTTGCTTTCCTGCTCTAGAAGAAGAGAATAGCTTCCTTCAGCGTAGCCCAGCTGAAAAAACTCCTTCTAACAATGGGTTCGAAACTCCGCTGCCACCATGTCATGAGATCTCACCCCCACTTTGAGCTTGTGGGTTCAAAGATGGGGACCCGCAGGTATTCTCCCCCCACCCTAACCCTTAGGGTAGGATTCCTTCTCGCTGCCACCAGTCAGGTTAACGTGTCTGACACACTGCCTGTCCCCCAAGCTTCCCCCGGGGAACCCAGATTCAAACCCCTTGAATCTCTACACACAGGGAAGCAGCCCACTTCCCCCCTCCCTCTCCTGCTCTCTCTCTGCTTGGAGACAACCCTTGTCTCCACAGAGTGGTGCCTAGCTTCCTTCCCCTGAATCCACAGGTAAGGAACTTAACCAAGTCCTGAACTTAAAAGAGTTTATTAAAAGAATAAAAGAAAGAAGAGAAAAATATACACAATCTCTATGAATCCAAGATAGACATTCATAGGGTCTAATCTTATTAATCCCTGGAGAAATTTCTCCCTTTTCCTCAGTACAAACAATACAGGCAAAATTACGAATAATCAATGCAAACACACAGAATTGCAGACACAGGATTCTTATATGCAATTACCCAGTACTTCTAATACTCACTAGCTTGAATAGAAGAAATTAGTTCAGAAAGATGAGCAGACTTGGTTAAGCATCTGGTCTGGTGTAGGTCCAGACGGCTAAGAACTCAGAACAAAGAACACAGAGAGCCAAGTTCCCGCTCTCTGGGATTTTCAAATTCTCTTCCCTGATTGGTCCTTTGGTCAGGTGTTTCACCAGGTCTGTGTTAACCCTTTACAGGTAGACCTTAACCCTTAACTAACTACTTATGACACCTCTGTTACTTGATTACCCTGGCCACCAGAGCTGCAGTGCTCACCAGCCGGCACTGTCCCTTTGCCCCTGACTTCACCTGTGAGCAAACCCTCCCCGCTACAGAAAATTTTACCTGTACCTTGATCCAGTACACCCCTACCCTGACCGCAAACATGTCTACAGCAAAAAGGGCTCTCCACGTACACGCCCACCAGTTATGGTACGAGACATTGGGGAAGGGTGACTTAACGGGGTTCCGCTGGACCATTTTAGATGCCACTTTGGGGACCATTAGGTTTTCCCTTCCCTTGTCCCACTTCCAAATTGCCGCCACCTACCCTAACTGCTCCAAGGGAGCGGCTGTTAGACTAATGCAACAGCGCTTCTTGATAGGTGGGCACCGGGCTAAAAGAGGGATAGCTGATACCTTATGGAAGGGTGCAAATACTGCGGCCTCGGCCTGGAGTGTCCTTAAGACCTCCCAACATGAATCCAGATTGGGACAGCTCGAACATGCAGCCGGTCTTATCTCCGCAGCACAGGTAACGGGACTCAAGGCGGGGATAGGGGAATTACACGTTATCTCCACCCTTAACACCCTGACCCACGATCTCCTCTCCCAGATGGTGTACCACATTTCTGGGGCTGGGAAGGCATTGCAGTGGGACCTGGCTTGCTCTGAGGTGCAGGATTTTCTTAACACTCAGCTTGCAGATATCCGGGAAGACCTCAGGCATCAGGCCTGGCCCATTGCCCTTCGAAACACCTCGGGTGTTCCCCCAGAACTGTGGCCTTGGAGGCATACGTGGAAGGTTTCTGGATGGGATTGCCAGTGCTCGCAGTGCTCTTTCTAGGCTTATGGGCCTGTGAGCGGGATATGGGCTCCCACTTACCGGATCCTCCCTGGCCCCTGGGGAGGAAGTTTGTGGGACTGGGTCATTCACCAGGATGTTTGGGAGATTAAACCACCCCATGGCCCCAACTGCTTCCTAGTCAGTGCGGCGGAGATAACCCCTGATATTTGGATAGGCCAGGGCTCTTTATGGACCCTGTGGCCCTTACAACCCCCTCAGCTCCGGTGCATTCGTAAACTAAAGCCCGGAGAAATCATTGTCCTCCACGAACATGTTTGCTGGGAAGGCTGGGGTAGATTGGCCATCTTGAGTTCCCAACCTATCCTCGAGGCGGTCAGTAGTTGTGTCCTTGTCAATTCTTCTACCCTGTTAGATACTGTTTTTAACTTGACTACTGCTTTAGGGTCGCAGGTTGTTTACTGGCCTGCGGACCGGCGCTACCAGGTTTCCCTGACATTTACTGTTCCCTTTGATTGGGCTGCCCTAGTGGTGGACCGGTTCCGTTCCCTTGATACCCTTCTACCTGAGATTCGTAAGCTTTCCCAGCTGAAGGATCAGGTAGACGTTTTGGAAACCACCTATAATACTGAACTCCAGGCCTTCGAAACAGCCCATCGGGTCACAACCCTTTGTACAGGCACGGACCTCCTCTGTGTTATCTCAAAGGTGTTCCGCCCCCCTCAGATGCACAGTTTCTTGTGCTGGGGATTCGTTGGCGGCGGGCTCCTATTGGGCGTCTGTGCTTGTTACTGCTGTTGTACTCGTTGCCGCCCTCGGCCCCAACCCACAGTTCTGGCCTTTCCACCACCACCTCCTTACCCCGACCCCGTGCCCCTCGCCCCACTGAGAGAGTCTGTTTTGGAACCTGAGTCTCCAGTTTATGACTCCCTAGAAATTACCTATTACACTGGGTATGAAACCCCCCAAGCAGAAAACCCCGAGGCTCAAAGCACTCTGGAAATTACCTATTACAACGGGTCTGAAATTCCCCAAGTGGAAAGCCCCGAGGTCCATAGCCTAATGACCATCCACATTGAGGGCATTGATGGTTGATGCCATTTGAAATAAGGCATCAAGAGGAGGGGGTTGACGGGGATTTTCAGGGACCCTGTATACCCCAGACCCCAGACTGCATATCCCTAACCCAAAATCTCGCTTGCCCCAGGCTGAGCAAGCTAAGCATAAGCAGCACAAGGCCATTTGCAGGCCAGCTTGACATTACAGCATAAGGAAATTTGTAAGACGCTTGCTTGTGTGACATAATCAGGGGCCTGTATAGCATAAGCAAAAGGCCTAAAGAAAAGGGGAACCCATGCCTACTGGCAGTTGGGTAACCTGATCTGGGATAACGGCATATTAGCTATAGAAGATTAATACAGAAGAGTCTCGTACAATGATAACCACAAGTAGGGGGGAGGCAAACAGTTAAGAAAGATGCTTATTGTACAACCCTATTGGAAAATAGTTGCATAAGGTAATTTAGTGCTCAATAGAATAACGCAAGAAAAGGTAACGCAAGAGGGGCGGAGTGGCGAAAGCTGGGGGCCTCTAGAGACAAAAACAGGAAAACCCCTAGATGGTATGGGGTCCGAAAGACAAAAACAGGAAAACCCCTAGATGGCATGGAGTCCGTGTTACGGCCCCAGGTGAACTGTGATTGGCTTACTAATAGGCATTATACCAAATAAGGCTGATAAAATTTGTAATGTGCCATTACGCGTTGCGGTTTTTACCTTTATAAGCTAAGACTATTGTAACCTGCGCAAGCTCGCTTGACCCCTTGCGTGGGGACATGTTGACCTTCCCTATATGCATATTTGTACCCTAATAAAGGTGCTTCAGTGTGTCTGACCCAAAATCAACGGTGTGGTCAATTTTTCCACGACAGATGTCCCCCCTCCTTTCACAGAGCTGCTCTCGGGACGTGTTTAGGACGAGAGCGCAGCACGCTGGCAGGAGGTGGAGGCAGGACAAATCTGGTTCTCCCCACATCCCTCAGCACCACTGGTTTTAATCTGACAGCCACTGTATTGAAAGCGCCACACAAGCGGCTGCCATGACCCGGCAAGACTAGGTCAGGATTTATAGCCCCCTCAGCCACAGGGCTGACCGACAGCGGAAGAGGCAGCTTTATTACTGAGGACTAAGTGGGGGCAATTGACTGGCATCTTGCACTGGGTTCAGCCCCTCTGGGAATTCCTGGTTCAGTGGTAAACGGACGTGTCGCGAGGCAGGAGCGCAGAGCAGAGCGAGCACGAGGGGTGAATCCTGCCTGGATAATGAGGTCACCGGCATGTCCCCAGCTCTCCCCCGGCTCCTCTCTCACCCCAAGGGGCAGGTCAGTAATTGCGAAAGGCTCCCAAACTCAGCGAGAGCAGCACCACAGTATCTGGGGGCAGATCCACCTTGCTCAGGCCTTGTCCAGCCCACCCACCCCGCAGCTCCCAGATTTCATTGAATAGATTTTTGTCCCAGATCCCTAAATGGCCCCCTCAAGGATTGAACTCACAACCCTCTGTTTAGCAGGCCAATGCTCATTTCCTGCCACCCCACACAAGCTGGGTGTTTGCTATTGCAGCAGGCTATTGACTCGGGAGCACTGAATCATGTAGCTGACCTTACGGACCAGTTGGTTAGAGGCAAAAAGCCCACGCCGCTGCCAGCAACGACTTTCTGTCACTCGATCCCATATTTTAATGTTGAGCACATAGTTCGTGGCAGGCGATAATCCAGGGGACTAGGAAGCGGCCGGGAACAGGTAAACAGCCTGGGAGAGACACCTGAGACGGCAGAAGCTGGGGAGGAGGAAGAATTTGCTGGGCACCAGGGATGCTCTGTTCATTTGGGGTGGGAGGGAAGAAGACTAAAGGGAGAGCTGGTCAGCACACAGGAGATGCTAAAACAAGGCTTCAGTTTCCCTTCCATGGTTGGTGCCGAGCAGAATCCCAGCCTCCTCCCACAGCTGAGTCATGACTGCAGCAGCCTCTGCCCTTCAGTGCTCCAGCCCAGGCTGCGGACCTTGGGACGGGCGAGAAGACAGGAACCGAACAGAGGTCTCACGAGCGACACCAAGCCCTTCGGGAAGGCACAGTTAACTCTTCAGATGCTGCTCGGCAGCAAACGGATTGTTTTGCAGTAATTCACCCTTGCCCATCCCTTACTCAGTAGCCCCAACCACAATCAGGGCCCCATTGTGCTTGCACTGGATAGAGAGTCCCTGCAATACAGACAAGTGATGGGAGGAGAAACAGCCACAGAGGGGATGAAGTACATTGCCAGCAAGTCAGTGGAAACAGAACCCAGCCCTCCGGACTTGCCAGTCCAGTGCCCTGACCTCTGGGCTACTGTCTCATTCCATCCCCTCCCTTCTGTGTTACCCTCCCTCATCACCACCGCAGTTACACGGTAAGCGCTTTATGGCAGGGATCATGGCTTTTTATGAGCCCTGGAAAAAGACTTCTTGGGCACTGTAAAAATGATAAGTACACAATACTTAATAATGGAAACAAAAGCCATGAGGTCCCTGGAGCTTCAGAGCCAGGCAAGAGAGATGGATTTACTCTGCAGCTTGGACATTTGCTTATGTCCTTAGTACCCACTTTCCCCAGTGCCACTCTGCATGGAGCACCATTGGGTGCTCTCCTCCTCCGAACCGCAGCTCATCAGTGCAGCTGGCTGTACAATTTGTGTTTTATTCCAGTATAGCAGAAGGGCAGATATGATGCACCGCAGGCAGCAGGCCCTGTAGGTTTCCGCCATCCTCCCACCCTGGTACACCACTTCCTTCTCACCTTACAGGAGACCTATGCAAAGCTACACTTACCAGGATCAGAAATGAATCTGGGGGCAGTTCTCCTCTGAAGGCCACATCTCCAGGCAGCCAATAAACCCGGCCCTTGCCTCCTCGATAGGCCTTTGTTTGGTCTGAGCTCTCAGCCTCACCGCTCCCTTCACCAGGCACCTTGGTCAGGCCTCTGACTTGATGATCATGGGCAGGTTTTTCAAACCACCTGAAAATGCTGGGGCTAGATCTGTACGGAAAGTGATATAAGAACAATCCCTCCCCACCCACCCACGGCAGGGAAATACCTTCTCCACCTGCCTCAGAGAACACTGGTGCCAAGCCAGTGTCCCAATGACCCAGGGATCATTTCACACACCAAGAAACCCGACGGGTCCATTTGGGGTTTAGGAGTCAGGCAGTGACGCATGTTAACATCACACCCAGAAGCAGCCAAGGTCCGTACCAATTTGTTCTCATCCACGTGGGTTAAGCAGACGTACAGCAGCTAACACAATGGGGTCCTGGGCTCTGATTACAATTCCTCCACACTATGGTAATGCAAATAAAATAAATAATAGTCAGAGACAGTCAGTAACTGCTTTAAGGAATGGGTATTTTGGGGGGTCCACCCATCTGGGCCTCTTATGTCTCCCCTCCCACCCTGAAAATCACACACACACACACACAGGGGAATTGAAGTTCCCAACCCGACATTGCAAAGCTTGCAAAGCCACCCACCCTCACCCTCCAAAAAACAACAATATACCAACCTCCCTCCCCCTCCCCTGCAAGAAACAAAAAACAATCAAACTAGCCTTATTTCCTGGACTTGTCACAAAGCACAAGGGAAAAAAACAAAAACCAACCCAAACTCTGACCCCGCCCCCCAGACAATGCAATAAACACTTCACTGTATTTCTAGGGATAGCTACACATAAGTGTCTAACTCTCTACTCAGTTGGCCGAATAACACACGAAAATAGGTTTTGCTTTTCTCAGGTTTGGATCATGCATCTTTTTTTTTTCCTTTCTTTTTCCCCCTCCTCTTTCTCTTATCTCTGTAAAGCCTTGTTGTTATTTCCCCCCCCCCCCCCACTTGAATCAGTTGCAGCAAGAAACCGTTGTTTGGGGTTGTTTTTTTTTAATTTTTTTTTTTTAAAACACAGGTAAAACCTAGAACAAACCGACAGTTACAACCAAGTGAAACCAAAACTGGAAGGGAGGTAGCTGGAACCTGACTCTGAACGATCCTCTGGCACAACCCTCCTGTCTCAGCTTTGAGGGCAAGGGGCAGCAGGAAGTGCAAGAAAGCCTGGACACCAGCACAGTCCGTTTGGGGGTGGAGGGTAGGAGCTGATAGGGTTTTTCCACCCCGTCACGCATGATTCGCCACGTTCTGCTCTAACTCTCCCTCCTTCTAGCCATGGAAGCCATCAGCAGCAGGAGCCAAGCTTGGGCAAATCCTGCCCCCAAGCAAAGATGATCGCCTCACTCAGGGCTACGGTGGGTGGGAGTGTTGGCCCCACGTCTCTGGCAGCTAGGCAGGTGTAACGGGACCTGCACCAAGTGAGCAGCTGCCTTCGGTGGCTTTATATCTTTTGTTTTGTGCATTCGCTTGGTGGCTTGTGTCCCTCCCACCTCTTCCTCCTGCCTGAGCCAACGGCCACTGAAGTCAATGGGAGTCGTTCCGCTGATGCCAAGGGGGCTGGATTGAACCCTGAAAGAGTTAACCCCTTATACACCAAGGATTAGATTGATCTTTTCCTCAGGACTGCTGCACAAGGCCCCTTTGCGGCCCCTCCACTCACCCACCTATGCACAGAGGCAAGGCACAATGGGAGGCTTGTGTTCAGGGAGCGCAAGGGGGCAGAGCTGGGGATCAGCATCCCCCTTACGCACATGCCAACCCAGGTTTTCTTCTGATGAAGCCCCTGGGAGGGAATGCGGTGCGAAGCAGCGCCACCGTCCGCTGCTGGTGCTGCGGGCTCCGTCGGGGGAGATGCACGGCCTAGTGGGGAAAAGAGCAGCATGGAGGTTCTGCCCTGAAGAGGGGACTGTTGGCAGACCGGGGACTGCAGAGCCGTAAGCGCTTGGGAGGCTGTATGGGTGAGAGGCCCCGCCTCCTTCCACACTAGCTCCTCCCCCTAAAGCAAGGAGGACGCAAATCTCTGTGAGCAGCAGCTGCCCTATCTTCTCCGCATTGATCCCTCTCGATGCAAAAGGGGCTATTTTGGCCCTGAGTTCACAGGCGCTCATGGCGAGCACGAGACAAGTATGTGCCTTTGGGGCTCTATGCAGGGCTGCATTCTAACTGGGGAAAGTAGATATATAAACCAAACCCTTCTTAATACATAGAACTGAAACGTTATCGCTGCCCCTGGCCTAGCAGCCCTTTGCTCTCTGGGCGGTGCAAATAGGACACGGGACACAGAGCAGAGCTCCTGCCAAGCTGCCTCGGGCGTAGAGGACACAAGCCAGTCGGCATTTAAAGGGCCTCTGGGGCTTGTGAGCTCTTTCGAGGACACATGAAGCAAACTGCCAGCACAGGGGAGGGGCAATGCCACGGTCCCTCATGTATTTTCATGGGGAAGGCAGCCTCAGGGCTGCAGGGGTCTCTGTGAGTAAGCGCAGCTCCCATTCTCTTCAACTAGATTCGAGGATGCTCAAGATAAACCTCCCTGAAAGAGCCATGATGCCTGACTAATCCTTTTGTCCTTGGGAGGGCAGCAGTGAGCGCGTGCATGCAGGTGGGTGGGATGCCTGCATGACAGCCAGGACCGTACCTGTCCTGTGAGTCAATAGAGGTGGGACCCTTCAGCAGATTTACGCCAGATTCACGCCCCAGCCCTCCCAGACTGGAATCGTTTTGGGGTCATCCCTAGTTTACCTGCCTTAGCTTTAACAGAGTGAGTCCAGGGATGTGTTTGTCCCTTTATCTTTGGATCCTTAATCTTGACCCCAGTTCCTACAAGCCTGTTGATTTCCCACGTCGAGCCATTTTTACAGCCTCCGGCAGCCCCCCAGGTGCGCCATGGCTGGGGCAGGGAGCTGCAGCCTCTGTAGAAGGCTGGGGATTGACTACACCCAACAGAAATAAAGTCTCAGTCTAGGGAGGAGTCCTAAGGCCCCTAAATCAGTGAGTACCACTGGGCTGCCCAAGCTGGGCAATGAAGCACTGGGGGCTTTTGGTGTCACTGAGTTGAGGACGAATTCCTCTTTTGGCTTAAAATGTTCCCGTGGATGTGAATTTTTTGCCCCTCCAACAACACCTTTTCCCTTCCCGAGAGTCTAAAATATCAGGCAAGCAGGACGGGTCACTCTGCTGCTGGCTCCAGGATGGCTTCAAGGGGAGCCGGGCACTCGAGGTCCCACATCTGGCCCCGTGGCCCTTGTGAACGCACGTAACTGAGCTGCCCAAGCTCTAAAATGCCACTGCCATTCCCTTATCAGGCAACGCCTCTCGCATGAGCCCATTTTAAAGCCCTGCAGAAGGGGAGATTAACCCTTTCAGGAAGGCGTTATTGTCAATAGGAGCCCTGGATGCAAATCCAGCCGTTCGTGTGCAGACTTTAGGGATATGTTTGGAATGGGTTGTAGCAGCAATGTCTGCACTGGCTCCGTTGGGTATCAGATTGACTCAATGGGATCTGAGCAACCACAGGATGCTGAATCCCAGTTAAGAAATGACTGAGCAGCCGGTGGAAAGTGCACCTTTCAGGACCAGAACTGGAGGTGGGGAGGAGGGGGCAGATGGGAGGTGTGAGGGTAGCCTCTCTTAATGCCCTTCCTTTTGGAAGATTCCAAGCAGCTGATCTCCTGCTCTGAAGTCGTTGTGTGGGCTGATCACCCATAGGCCTGGGAATTCAATACTGACACACTGGGTTCAAAACTCTAATACTGTCCCCAGCCATTCTTTCCACTCGGCTTGTGCCTTTGCACGCTCTGCCTCTCCTCTCCCGCGCCAACAGGAGCACAAAGAGGTTGTTCAATATAATAGACACACATACCAAAGGGGAGGTGTAAGCAGAACCATTGGCTAGCTGGAGGTAAAGCAGCAAATCTCTTTGGCTGGCTGGTGTCCTGATTTCTTGCCCCAGTGCTGAGGAGAAAACCAGAGGGTCTGAAAGGCAGGTTGTAGGTAAGCTTTAAGGCAGATTGTTTGGTTGCTTGGGGTTGTTGTCACCCTGTCCTGACACAGTAAAGAAACTAGTTGTAGGGGACATAGCAGCAGGAGTAGCAGCAGCAGACATGCTCGAACGACAAGTATGGGGGTTTGATTTACCCTCCCTATTCCCTCAGGAGCAATAATCTCCAATCCTCAGTGCCAGCCTAACACGTAAATGCCAATCCTCAGCCCATCCACTTGCTAGCACCCGCCCTTCCTTCACCACGGGATGGTCTGCCCACCAGCAAACATTTCGGAGTTCTCCCATGTGTTGGCTGCAATTTGCAGGCTGGATGTAGGCCAGTGGAGCCGCGCAGAAAAGCCCAGTGCAGTTTGCAAAGCTCCTAGCCTGGGTGTAATATTTCCATGACAAGATAATGCAACCCACATTTCAGCCGTCTGGCCATTTGGAAAGACATTCGCCAAATTGCGCGGTCCTGTGGTGAACCCATCCTAACCTCAGTGCCCTGGGCATGAGATACCTTGGCATTCAGCATCACTATAGGCTTGGCCTGGTTTCATCTGAGAGCTCAGCCTCTTCCATGAATGCTCTGAGTTATGAGCACTGGAGAGGGGAAAGTGTGTTTGCTTTGATCTCAATCTCTCTATTTATCTCTATAAATTTGTATATATATATATATGGCTTGTTTCTCGCCTTAGATCTAGATACAAACAGTTCAAATTAGGTGGGCGCACAACTGCATAAACACATGCTGTTTTGATACTTAAAAGTCTTGACTCGACTCTTTGTTTTTGCTTGTTTGTTGTTTTTGCTATTTAAGATATACTTAATACATAACCCCCCACTTTGAGTTCTCCTTGGACAAAAATTAAAGGCAGACTGGGTGAATTCTAAAGGTCCCTGGTGCAGAAATGCCATCCAGTTGAGCAGCTAAATGTTAAAGACAATACCAAAAAGGGATGTGGTGTCTCTCCGAGCCTGCCTTTAGCGGTGTGATCGTCCATTCCGTGTTGCCGGACGTTACCCGCGACTGAAGCTGCGTCCATCCTTCTGACTGTTCTCTTGAGCGTTGGGGTCTAGGCAAGCACATTCTGCTTGTAGGTCACAGGACATAGGGAAAGGAATAACCTATGGGATAGAGGCAAAACCACAGAGAAGTGCATGAGGAAACACTTTTCGACAGTCATGTGGATAAGGAACAGGTCTTAGAACACAAGATGCCCTCAGAGAACAACTGAGCAGTTGGCTTCCTGGACTCAGTGCTATTTTTGGCATGTTTCCCCAAGCACTGGGACCCTTATGTCCTCTGTCCATTGACAGGACAGGTACAGCATGAGCAACAGCAGTGCGAGCCTTCCATGCCACTTCCCCAACACGCTGCAGCCCTATCTCAAAAGGCCTGTCCATACTGAGGCCGGGGATGTGAATGGCAGCTTGGGTAGACATACCTGTGCTCTCTGCGCTCTAGCTACCTTGCTAACAATAGAAGAGATGATGCCGGTGTGCGGGGTTCGGTGCTGCGGCACAAGCCTGCCTCCTCCCTCTCCCAGAAGCCATGTAGTTCTTGGCACTGAAGCCCAGCCCATGGTGTCCTCACTTCTGTTTGTAGAGAGCTAGCTGGAGTACAGCTATGTCTCCACCAGAGGCCATTCACACCCATGGCTGCCATGTAGACATACCCAAAGACACAGTCTGTAGTGGTGAGAGGGGAGCTTGGCAGGTTCAGGCCTCGGCCTACAGGCATAGAACGTGGGACCCTTGCCACACGTCACATTACCAACATGGACGTGCTTGTCTGAAGAACTAGAGCTTTCTCTGCCAGGCTTGCGGCTGTCTTCTGCATCGCTATGCTTGGATTGCCCTTCCTTATTCCAATGTGCCTCTCCTGAAGGCCCCCTTCTCCCACAAAGCCCACAAGCACTAACTCATGACAAGGCACAGCATCGGCATCCCAAGAGTCAAAGTTATCACCGTGCAATGGGTCCTGTCCAACCTTGTTCTGTCACACACCACTTAGCACTTAACAGTGATGAAAAGGTGCCTGTGTTTCACCAAGAGCGAGCCTTTAAACGCTTGGTGTTTTCAAAGTGCAGAGGCCCAATGACTGAGTGGGTGGAAACCTTGGAAGGAATGGGAGCAGGAGATTTTGCTCTGTGCAAATAAAATCTCCTCATTGTCTGTTTAAAGAAGAGCGTGCAGGAGTTGAAGTAACAGCCTGGAGTGCTTGGCTAACAGACCTTGATTTCAGCCTATTGCATCATGGCATTTACATAAAGAGAAGGGGGTGGGGGAGAGTCTTGCTTGCCTGAAGTGAATTCCCAAGAGTCTCTCCCATCTGCGCAGACAGAGTTAATGACCTAATTCCCCTCCCCCAACCCTTTCCAGGACAGTGCTGCAACCTGTTCAAATGTTCTCAGCAAGTACGGCAAGCATGTGCTCACTCTCGTTCACTTGGCTCTGCTGCCACATGTTTGCTCCCTCGTTTTATGTGCACTTTTCTCCAGGCCATAGAGCTCGGATCTGTCTGTTCCCTATCGGTATCCATCCATCACTGGCACCTCGAAGAATGTGGACCATGCACTTACACACATAGTTACCATTTCTGTCCATGGAGCTATCCCTTCCGTACATGTGCCTGCGTGTCTGTGTACAATGTGCCTTTGTCTTTACACACACGGATGGGAAAGACGGGTTGGGGGGGGAGGAGGGCGTCTTTATTTCACAACGAGGCAGCCTGAGATGGTAGGGGGACCAGACAGCAAGTGTGAAAAATCGGGATGGGGGTGGGGGGTAATAGGAGCCTATATAAGAAAAAGACTCAAAAATCGGGACTGTCCCTATAAAATCGGGACATCTGGTCACCCTATGCCATGGGGACACAATGAAGCTAAGAAAAGAGCTCCGATAGCCAACACCAGGCACGGATTCGGTGCTCTCCAGAACCACCACCCAGCACGTCACAAGCCTCAACCGTTCAGGTGGAGTAGGGCACTGGTTTTGTGTCAAGCTGTGGCACTCCCCAAAGAACTGAATCAAAGACCGGGTGACGGCAAAACATGTGAAGGGAAGAGAAATTTCAAGAGTCTAAAAATAAATAAATTCAAATAGAAATCAGAGAATTTGTAGAAACTGGAGAAAACAGGAAGAGCTAAGAGGACACTTTGTCGCCTAAAGGTATGAGTTTTCAGGCCTGTAAGGGTGTATTAATTATATTCATTACTTAAGAATTCCCAGTGAACACACTGAGGTTTGATAGCAAATACCTTTACCAATAGGTTACACCTTGGTCCATCCCCAAACCAGTCAGGGCAAGACTGCTGCAAACCACAATGTCTCAAATATTCTTAAATGAGATGGTGGAGTCTATTGGGTACGGTGAAGACCTGAAGTTCATTGCTTACTACTGCTGACTCACTGTTTTGTCTTGGCCAAGCTCTTCTGTCTCTGTGTTTCAGTTATTCTCCCAGTAAACTGGGGATAATGCTCCTTCTTTAGAGAGATTGTCACTCTTTGGAACTCCAGAGTCAAGAATGAGAACCCTGTAAGAGGATGTCTTCAAAGAAGCACATTACAGGTATGTAATTTCCCTGTGCGCATCTCACAGGGCTGTGACGAAATATTGACTTTTGAACTTCCTGGCTCTCTGGAGTTTGTTACAGTTTGATGTCAGTCTGGTGTTCTTTTGAAATGAAGTCAGTGGGCCTCTCCTTATAGCCTTCTCCCCTCCGTCGGCCCCTCCTTCTTTGCTTTCTAACAAACCATTACAAAGACATGTGAAATCAGAACTGGACAATCTCAGGTCTCAATACAGAGTGAAATGCAACGGCCAGTGATAAACAGGAGGTCAGACTACATGACCTAAAGGTCCCTTCTGACCTTAAACGCTATCAATCTGTGGAAAGAGAATAATCCCTCTGCACCATGAGAGCCTCTGGAGAGGGAATATCTTCCTCTGTGTTGTCCTAAAAGAACCCTACAGTCTGCCCTATAGGATTCTATACTGAAATAGTCCAACTAGTCCACGAGCCTGCTCCCAAAAGATGCTTCAGAGGAAAGTACAAGTTCTCTGCAGTGGAACAACGTGGCAATAAGGGGATTTTCCTCCTAATCCAGTGAGCGGTTGTGTTAGTCACTTTATACTCCTTAGGTATTTTTATCCTATCTAATGTAATGTTCTAATCTTCACCTCAATGATATCTTAACATCAGCGAGACTCCCGGGTCAATTATGCATTGTATAACAATGTACTGGACACTGATATGGATGAAGAGACCATCCACAGTCCCATCCGACAGGATACAAATCTATAAATGCTTGTGCTCCAGGGCATAAGCCAATCACTCATTGACAGGGAAGAAAATGGTAGGATGCAATGAGGACAGGTAAACTCAAACACGCTCCAAACTGAACCGACTTTGTTTTTCAGATAGCTCTTTAAGATCCCAAGTCATTAACAGCATATATGACTAGCACTGACATGTCCAAATATATGCATTGAATCTAGATATTATATACACATTTAAAAACAAATCTGTTTTCCTTCATTTAGCTCCCAAGACCTGCATTCCCTCTTGTCTCCCCTTGCAACAGTTGATGCCTAACACCCAGGAATGCTGTTGTAGCAGGAGAAAGACAGAATGTTAAAAACTCAGGTCTTGGCTCAGTGATTGTTGTGAAACAGATAAAGATACTGTATCCACAAACAAACTGATGTAGGCAGAGAACACCACAGCCCAAGAAGGGACTTGGAAAGGGGGTTAGGGGAGAGAAATGAGAGCGCATAGCCACATATACACACACTGGCATATGAGAGATAGGCCAGAACCAAAAACCACAGGATGGATTAGCACAGAACTCTGGGGAACTTTGGGTCAAAAATCTGTATTTTGGTCCTTGGGTCTATCTTTAACACACGCACACACACACACACACACACTTAACAAAAAGAATCAAAGGCAAAGCCAGACAAAGAGACATGGAGAACACAGGAAAGCAAAGCACACATTATTCCAGAATTAGACCGTCCACACACACAGCTATTCAAGAATCATTATTGCATTTTAAATTCACATCCCACCTTAATCTGAATTATCTTTCAAATGTAGACAAGTCCTTATGTTTCTAATCCCTTTCTGAATTTTACCAAGCATTCGGTCTCAATAAAATCATGTGGCAGTGAGTTCCATATGTTAAAAGATACGATGTGTAAAAACTGCTTCCTTTCACCAGTTTTAAATTTCTTGCCTTCCAGCTTCACTGGAGGGGGAGAGGACAGACAGACAGAGAAATAAAGAGAGACCACCTGTATGAGGACATTTCACCCTTTCAAACCTCCAAATCCTCTGTCAGCTCTGTGACACCAAGGCTGAGAGGCTCTATTTGTGATTCACAACTAGAAGTTGCTTTTTGGTTTACCCCCTTTCTTTGAGCTAAAAACTCCATATAATGTGTAGCCAATTTTACATCCATCACAGACTATAGAAGGGATACAACCCTCTTCTCTGCAATCTCTACTTTAAGAGCTTTATCCAGCGCCCGCTGAAGTTCATGGGAATCTTTCTGTTGACTTCAGTGGGCTTGGGATCAGGCCCTTAATTTCTGCGTTCATACGCTACATGACAGGTTCTGTTCTGACTGTGAAGAAGCACTGCCTAGAAGAGACAGCACAAAGACAGGGGACACTGATACATGGCTGGGATCCAGTCAAGGAAATGGACCAGAGGCAGCTAGTCCTCCTCACAGGGCAGCTATGGATTGACACACAGCTAATGCTATCCAGACTCAGATAACCCACTGAGAATCGCTGAGAAAGGACAATCTGGAGGAAACAGGTGGGAATGCGTTTGAGGGTATTACTCGCCTCCTTCCCAGGGTGAAATCCCAGGCAGGTACCGGGACGGACGGGAGAACAGTAACACAAATAGCCTGATTCTCAGTCCTCCGCACCCTCTCCCCCACCCCCGCTTCACACTGTAGCTTCAATGCACTTGCGGCTGATTCACACTGACATAAGTGAGAGTGGAATCGGCCCCAATGCTGCTGGGGAGGGTGGGGAGGAGCATCACATGTCGGGAAACAGCGTGTTGTTAGATAGGAGTTGAAATGTTTGCAAAATCTCCCTGGTGTGACTAACTCTGGAAGTATGAAGAACCCCCACGTACATCCCCCCTCCTACGGATAAAAGTGCTGGGTCAAGTTAAGCATGGCAGGCTGCAGCGGGCCATTCTTGGTGGCCCCTCACCTCCCCCTGTACCCTCAGAGTTCACACACCAAGTGGGTGCTTTGTTCCTTAACAGGCCTCTTACGCACAAACACGTCTTGTACGGTTCTTCTCCCTGGTTTTTGGCATTTAGGTCACCAGGGGTTTTCTGAGATGATGCAAAAATTGACTTTTAACTCTTTGGGCTGGTATGCAGGGTTCACTCCCAAACCAGGTCAATGTCCCCTCAGGGCCTGGGAAAGGAGAGATTAAAGCTCCTCAGAGGCCCAATACAGGACGGTATGTAAGGTTTAGAAGGCTTGACTTGCCTCTCCCACGGATGTACATCAAGAACTATCTCATTGATGTTCATGGGCCTGACTCTCTTCTCACTCATCCTGATGTAAATCAGAAATTACCCAACTGAAGTCAACAGGCCCGATTTGCCTCTCATTCACCCTGGGGTGTCAATCAGGAGTAACTCCACTGAAATGAATGTAATTACATTGGCATAGACCCAGCATGAGAGCAGAGTCAGGCCCTAGAGGGTATGTCTACATAGCAAAGAAAAACCCACGGCTGGCCCGGGCCTGCTGACTTGGGCTCACAGGGCTCAGGCTATGGGGCTGTTGCATTGCAGTACAGACTTCCGGTTTTGGGATGGAGCCCAAGATCTGGAAGCCTCCCAGCCCGCAGGGTCCTAGGGCCTGGGCTCCCGCCCAAGCCCAGAAGTCTAACAGCAATGAAACAGCCCCGCAGCCGGATCCCCGCGAACCCAACGGGCCAGCCGCAGGTGTCTCGTTGCTGTGTAGACATCCCTCTAGAGTAGGGGAGGATGTAACAAGGAGGGCAGTAACTTATTTTAATTCCCTGCTCTTCATCTGCGTTCCTAATGCTGACCATCGAGGGGCTGAAAGGAGCAAGGGAGCCAGTTTGGCAAACCACATGGAGTGTGAAAGCAAAGCAGCTCTGCCGCTCAGCAATCAGCTGGGTTTCCAATGCCTGTACTACTGCTTGTGAAAACATGAATGTCATCAGCCTAAATAAGCACCAAAGATTTCAGAGCAGCCTGACCACCCAGAGGCAAATAGCTGGTGTGTAGCAAGGAAAGCCCTGTTCCTTGGTCTCTGTAACACTTGCTAATGAAGCAAGGTTGGGTGGCTGAGCAAACACCTTCAGTTAGCACCTCTCCAGGGCATGCTGTATATTGTGGGGTTACAGCCTTTCTCATACCAGCCAAGAATCTGCTGTTGGGGATTTTCTAAACCCTACATACCACACCTTGCATTTCCCCAAAACTCTGTCTCGCTGGCCCAAATTAAGTTAGCTTAGCATAAGTAATGGGCCTAAAATTCAACAGTGTTAGCTTAGCATAAGTAGACTGCCATACACCTAGTGGAAAATTTGCAATAGTATGGCACAATCAAAGAGGCCCATAGAAAAAGAGGAACCAACACCAACTGGTAATTATGCATCATGGCCTCATATAACATATAACAGTGTGATAGCAATGGAAAATTTAGGTCTTGTACAATGGAACCGCATGTAGGGGGGCATAAGGGGTAATTGGGAAACAGCTTATTGTACAAGACATCTAGACACAGTTATATTAAGCAATTTAGTAAACAATAAGGTACGCAAGATAGGTTAGCGCAAGAAAGGAAAATGGTGAAACCAAAAGCCCTAGGGAATAACAGGAAAAACCCTAGAAGGCGATAGGGTCCAAAGTGCGGCCCCAGAAGGACTCTGATAGGTCTGCTATTAAGAATATACCTAATAAGGATAATAAGATTTGTAATGTGTGATTACGCTTTGCGGTTTTTGCCTTTATAAGTGTGAAGCTGTGAAAATTACCCAAGGCGGCTGGACCTCCCTGCTGGGGGGATCTGCCGACCTTCCTTGTATGCATACTCGAAATAAAGGAGCCATCAGGCTGTGTCTGACCCAAAATTCAACAGTGTGGTTAATTTTTCCACAACAATTTGGGGGCTCGTCCGGGATCCACAGATGACATCCCTGGATCAGAGGACCGCGGGCAGTTCCCTTCCAACCCCAGGGCCCATCTGAGAGGTAAGAGACCTTTTGAAATCTCTGCTGCTAAGGGGCTTGGGAGAGGACTGGTCCGTAGGCTCTGGCTGGGGTAAGTCACAAGCTGGATCCAACCTTGGGACACGGTCAGACACACCTGAGGCCCTTGCTTAGGCCTTGATAGACTCGAGCTAGGGTTTGGGAGGGAACAGGAATTAAGTCGTCGGGAGACGTGTAAATATTTAGGTTAGGCTGAGCTACAATCTCAGTCTCGTCGGGAGACGTAGTCGGGAGACGTAGTCGGGAGACGGTGTTTCGGAGTGCCGGCAGCCCCTCGGACCGCGCTCTTTGGGTCCGGAGAAAACTGATCGCCTATTAGAGCTGGGCGTTCGGCGTCCCGGAGCCACTAGGTTGGGAGGGACCAGGGGTAGTTTTCGCCCTGGCAGCTGTGCCAGGAAATGTGCCTGTGTGAGTAAGGCCGTGCGGCCTGTGTGTGTGTATAAGGCCGAGCGGCCGGAGTGAGTTGGCTGTGGAAAGACGCCCCAGACCCTCTGCGAAGCAAATAGCTCGTGACCGGAGGTGTTCTGAAAGCAAGCTCCACAGCCCGCTTGTAGAGAGGGTGAAAAGCTTCCCAGACTGGCAGGCTTTGGTAAGTGGCTAACCTGTCTGGGTGCTTGTGTGTTCCCTATCCTGCTGTCCCTTACCCCTCCATATCCCCATGGCTCTGTGACCGCTCTTTGAGCACTGCCTTGTAAAAGGCCGCAGAGTCCCTTTTTGTTCCTCCCGGAGCCATAAGCTCCCTTCCCTTCCTCGGAGAGGAGGGAGGCCCCAGGAAACCGTACCGTCAGCTCAAAAGCTACTGCAGCACCGTTGGCTTGAAGGCTGGTGCCCAGGGCTGGAGAGGGACGTACGGGGACCACGGGTTGTCCAGTCAGCCCGCCCCCCCTTGTCCGCCTTCCTGTAGGTTCGCTAGAGGGAAAATGCCTGGGAACCTGCTCCCTTGTGTTCCTGCCATGAAACAAGGGCAGGCCGAGTTGGGCCATTAGTGTAGAACTGTGGTGACCCCCGAGTTAGCGTCCTGGTGTGACTGGCTTGAGTAAAAGTGAGCTGTGGAGAGAATGGGGGCCAAAGGATCGAAAATCCTGCCGGTCCCACCCAAAGGCACACCTGCTGCTTACATGTACGTACATTATGGATCGTCGACGTGTAAATATTTAGATAAGTGGAACTGGTATACTAGAGATAATCCCAAATTGCAGTTTCCCTTGGAGGGTAGCTTTGATCTTGACAGGATGGTGCACCTCCGAGGGGCCCTTCTTGCCAATACAGTACCCCAGGGTCAGTTTGATGCCTATTTTCTGTGGTACGATGAAATGGAGAAGAGACGTCAGGAGTCTAAGGTTAGGGGATTAAAAGATTCTCAGGAAAAGCTCCAGCAAAAACTTAATGAAGCCCAGAAAAAGCTGGAACTTATGAATGGCTCCAGGCAGCAAAAGATAAGTAGGAGTCAGCTCCCCTCCCTCTTCCCCGTCCGGGGGGAAAAACAGAAGAAGCGGGCAGGGACGGCTCCAGGTGCTCCGTCAGCCCCTTCTCAGGATCTGATTGACTTGTTTATAGAATGTAGGCAATGGCCTGTGGAAGCCCCCAACCAAGAGGGAGGGGGGGAACAGGAGGATGAGGTCGAGGTCAGGCCACCTTCCTACTCTTCAGCGAGTGCTGCCTCTTCTGGGGAACAGGAGGAAGCTGGGTCCTCCCAAGTCACTCAATCCCCTTCTGAGTCAGCTAGCGCTAGTTCCAGCTCCTCGGTGGGGTTGGAGTTTGCCCAGGGTTCCCCAGAAGCTCAGCAGCGCCTCGCCACGTTAACTAAGCAAGTCGAGGAAGCGCTCGTCCGAACGGCAGGCAACTGCAGTGGCTCAGACGACCCTGTTAGACGCCTTTCAGATGCCTTTGAGCAATTGAGGTCCCTTGTTAAATCCCCAACCTCGCCCCCAGCCTACAATACCCGATATCAGGCTCTGTTAAATAGGGGACGGGAACAATTAGGAGATCTGGGAAAAGAATTGTTCGATCCCCACACAGGGAGGTTATTGTTGCCCTTGAGGGAATTACCAGGGGGAGCCGATGGAAGGCTGGTAACGGTACACGCCCCCTGGTCCCCAGGGGACTTGTACAACCTGATTGACAAGTTCCCTAAGATTCGTGAAGACCCAATAAAATTTCAGGAACAGTTGCGAATGATCGTTCAGTGTTATAACCCATCTTGGGCTGACATGGATCAGCTCTTACGAGCCATGTTGCCCAGAGAAACTCTGAACCGCCTTTACGATGTGGCACAGTGGCCAGATGAACCGCGGACAGCCGACTTAACTGTACCGCAGCTTGTGGCAGCAAGGGAAAATTTGATTCGGGCAGTCCTGGAAGTCTGCCCCAAACGGACTGACTGGACCAAAATAAATTCCTGTAAACAGTTAAAGGGAGAGAACCCGGCTGATTACATGGAGCGCCTGAAACAGTCTTTTGAGCGCTACTCTGGGATAGAGAGAGCAGAGCAAACTGCTCGCCAGGCCGTGGTAGCTGCCTTTGTGCAGGGGCTCCTACCGAAAATCAGTGAGCCCTTGAAGCTGGGAATAGTAGACTGGGAAGGCAGAGATACTGAAGGGATTCTGGTTGCTGCACAGCACTTTTATAGGCAGCTAGAAAAGAAAAAGGATGACAATGAGACTCAGTTAATGGCTCTACAGTTAAAATCCCTTCAGGGCCCCAGGGGGCAAAAGGTTCAGGCTGGGCCCCACAACCCTAACCCTGAAGTGCCCGTGGTAAGTGGGGCTCCACGTCCTGGCCCAAATACATGCTTTAGGTGTGGCCAAATGGGCCACTGGCGAGCCCAATGCCCTAACCCTCCCCAATGTGTGTATTGTAAGCAACTGGGTCATCACGTTAGGGAGTGTCCTATTCGCCCCCCGCGGGCTGTCCGGTACTTGCCCCGTCCGGATCAAGCATGCCCCCCTCAGGCATGCCCCCTCCCCCTTTCCGAACCCCAATCATTCCCCAATCCACCTCCCCAACTGATCAGCTATTAGGAAAGCCAGGAGGCTCGTAACATCATCTGCCCATTTCTCCCCATTGATCAGGAAGGCCCGACTGTTTCTTGTGTAATCAACGGTATTCCTACTGTATGCCTGATTGACACTGGGGCTTCACGCTCAACCTTAAGAGCGCAGGAATTTCCATCTGCACCTCTTACTTCTGAAGTTGTCTCGGCAGTAGGGGTAGGGAATGATCCCATTCCTCACCCCGTGACCTCCCCCTTGTCCGTCTCTATCGGACCACTGTCTGATCAACATGCATTCCTTCTCAGCCCTTGTTCACCTGCTAACCTGTTGGGAAAGGATTTGCTGTGTAAATTAAACTGTACAATATATTGCACGCCGGACGGGGTGTTTTTGGAGGTGCCCGATCCTGCTCAGAACGCAGTTTTGGCACTGTTGCAGGACGAGCAAGCCCCAGGGGGAGAGACCCAACCCGACCCTTCCTTGTTGCAACAGGAATTGTTGGCAAGGGTCCCTCCTTTATTGTGGGCAGAACATGCCAACCAGGTGGGGCGCATCGGCTCTGCCCAACCGGTTGAAATTCGTGTGAACCCAGCAAAGCCGCTTCCCAGGATTCGGCAGTATCCGCTGTCAAAGCAGGCTGAGGAAGGCATACGCCCTGTGATTACTGCCCTGTTAGATCAGGGGGTTATTGTACCGACTATCAGTGAATGTAATTCCCCTATTTTGCCAGTAAAGAAACCAGGAAAGAATTCTTGGCGCTTTGTCCAGGATCTTAGAGCTATAAATGCGGTTGTTATCCCTAGCTTCCCAGTAGTCCCAAACCCTGCTACCATTCTCTCTTGCATCCCTGTGACGGCGCAATATTTCTCTGTCATTGACCTGTGTTCCGCCTTTTTCTCTATCCCTATCCACCCAGACAGCCAGTATTTGTTCGCTTTCACCTACCAGGGCTTCCAGTATACCTGGACAAGATTGCCACAGGGCTACACTGAATCTCCTACGATCTTTTCCCAGATATTAAAAAGGGATTTAGACGACATTGTGTTCCCTCAGGGTTCGGTGTTGATCCAGTATGTAGACGATTTACTGCTTGCTTCTGATACCTTGGAAGCCTCTCAGGCGGACACGCTCATTCTACTTCAGGCACTGGCCCAAAAGGGCCATAAGGTTTCCAAGACCAAACTACAGCTATGTTTGCCCGCGGTTCACTACCTGGGACATGATATCTCAGCGGGCCACCGCAGTTTATCCCCTTCTCGTGTGCAGGCAATCTTAAAAATTCCCAAGCCTGTCACAAAGAGGCAACTGCGGGGATTTTTGGGCATGACAGGCTATTGCCGCCAATGGATTTTGGGGTATGCCTCCCTGGCCCGACCCCTGCAGGACCTAATATTGAATAGGGTCCCTGACCCTGTTCCTTGGACAGAAGAGGCAATGGAGGCTTTCCAAAAATTAAAATGTGCCCTAGCAGAGGCTCCTGCCTTAGGGCTGGCTGACTACAAAAAGCCATTTACTCTATTCTGTCATGAGAAAGGAGGGTTTGCCCAGGGAGTGCTCACACAGCTGCACGGAGATAAGCATAGGCCCGTTGCCTACTTTAGTTCCTCATTAGACCCTGTGGCTGCTGGCTTACCGCCATGTTTAAAATCGGTTGCGGCAGCGGCTAGCCTTGTGGAAGCCTCCGCCACCTTGGTATTGGGACATCCTTTAACCGTTGCCGTCCCACATGCAGTTACAGCCTTATTAACCAAGGGAAAAACCCAGCATCTTTCTAATTCACGTCTCACTAAGTATGAAATGCTGCTTCTAAATGCAGCAAATGTAACCTTGGCTAGATGCCCTGTCCTTAACCCAGCTTCCTTATTGCCTTCTGCAGCAGATGGTGAACCCCATGACTGTGTTTCTGTCACCAGTAGTCTCGTTGTTCCAAGGCCGGATTTGCAAGACATCCCCCTTTCCAATCCTGATTTAATACTCTTCGTGGATGGTTCTTGCCTCCGGGACTCAAGGGGCCTGCTTGTAGCAGGCTATGCTGTCTGTGACTCACATGGGACGGTGGAGGCTTTTTCCCTCCCAGCTGTAGGCTCCGCTCAAGTGGCAGAGTTGGTGGCCCTCACACGGGCCTGCCTTCTAGCCACCGGGCGGTCTGTCACTATTTATACAGACTCTAGATATGCCTTTGGGGTCGTACATGACTATGGGCAACTCTGGAAGTACAGAGGTTTCCTCACTTCCAGCGGTTCGCCTATTTGCCACGGCCCTTATGTTGCTGCTCTTTTATCCGCACTCCAAGCTCCTTCTTCTATTGCTGTAGTTAAGTGTCCGGCCCACCAAAAACCCTGTGATGATGTTACTAGAGGAAATGCCCTGGCGGATAATGCCGCCAGGCTGGCGGCCCTTTCCAGGCCTCCGGCTCCCACCACTCTCCTTCCCCTCTGCACTCCTAAACCCGTTCCACAGGACGAACCTTTTCAGGATCTTGTAAGGTTACAGGACTCCGCCTCTAATAAGGAAAAGGTGGCCTGGAAACTATCAGGGTGTGTGCAGCACCCTGAGGATGCTTTGTGGCGCGACCCAGATGGCCGCCCGGTTGCACCACGGGCCCTGCTCCCTCATTTGGCCCGGTTAGCCCACGGGTTGGCCCACATAGGTAAGGGAGGTATGGTTGCTACGGTGACCAAGCAGTGGCACGCTCCACGCTTCTCAAGCGTAGCCAAGCAGTACTGTGATTCCTGCCCAATCTGCTTGGCCCACAACGGGGGAAAACCAGTCCCCACCAAACTATCGGCCCACCCTGCCCCATGGGGGCCATTTGTGAACATACAGGTTGATTTTATCAGCCTGCCTAAGTGTTGCTCTTACGAATATGTGTTGGTCTGCGTGTGTATGTACTCGGGATGGGTGGAAGCTTATCCGTGTGCAAAGGCCGATTCCATCACAGTAGCCAAGCGTCTCCTAAGGGACTTTATTCCCAGATTTGGCTTGCCCCTCTCTATTAACAGCGACAGAGGCACGCATTTTACCGGACAAATCATGCAGAATGTCTGTAAAGCCCTTCATATTGACCAGCGATTCCATTGTGCGCACCACCCGCAGAGCGCAGGCGTGGTGGAACGCAAAAACGGGGAACTCAAGAACAAACTGGCAAAGTTGTGTGTTGAGACAGGTCTTAAATGGCCTGATGCCTTACCCTTAGTTTTGATGCAAATGAGAAATACCCCTATGCGCAAACATGGCCTATCTCCACATGAGATCCTCATGGCCCGCCCAATGAGGATGCCTGTTTCCCCGCCCTTACACCCCAATCAGGTAGATTTACAGCTTACTGATGATACTGTGCTCGAATACTGCAGATCTTTAATTCGTTCTGTCAGGTCTGTTCATTCTCAGGTCCGTGAAGCCCTCCCTAAACCGGCGGATACTGCATGCCATCCGTTGCAACCAGGAGACTGGGTGTATACTAAGGTGCACCAACGCAAGTCCTCCCTTGAGCCTCGCTGGAAAGGCCCCTACCAGGTGTTGCTGACCACTCACGCAGCGGTAAAGTGCAAAGGGCTTGCCGGTTGGGTCCACGCTTCACATTGTAAACGCTCTCCAGTTCCTGAGGACCGTACTGGCATGTCTGTAGTACCGGTTGTTCCTGAGATCCGCGAGATTCCAGCTCCTGAGATCCCTGTTCCTGAGGTTCCCGTGCCCCCGGATCCTGAGGGTCTTCCTCCCGTTGCTCCCCCAGCCGGGTCCAGATATAATCTCAGAAAAAGGACATTGAAGGACTCATAGGGAGCTAATCCCCCTTGCAAGATTCACCTGGACATGGCGGCTCCTAGAGCCATAAGGGAATCCGCTATGGTGCGGAGATGGCTTATGCCCTCCCTATGGTTTATTTGTATTGCTATGCTGCTCCTGTTGCTTTTAAACCTACATGACTCTTTCATGTACTTTTGGGTCCCCGCGAAGGCAGATGCTCCCTCCATACCCACTTGCGATCTTCCTCTAAGCCCCCCAGTGCAAGAGTTAGAACCCTCCCCCATTCCTTCAAATCGCAAGCGAAGATCTCCACCGGAAGGGGAAGGAGAAAAGGAGGGACAAAAGTCCTTAACTATTGAGGATGTTAAAAATTGGCCCTGGTGGAAAAAACGCTATATTGTACAGTGGCAGGGAGGGAACTGCGGGGGATATTCGTGGCAATGTGGTACTGATTGGGTTTTGGGGTTCATCCCTCAAGCAGCAAAATGTGTGGAAGGCCAGGTCCCATCTCCCTGCGTTACCATTCCTGAACTGTTGCCTACCCCTCCCCCCACCTTTCCCCCTCCCGTTAACCACACGTCCCCCGATTATCTATTTTCCACAAGAGCCTCCCGTTCCCCTAGGTCAGCCACCCCCCACACTTTCCGGTTGCTGACTGAACACTCAAATGTTTTGCAGTGGCCTCGGCCTTCCCTCTCTGGGGACTTATTTTCTTACTGTTCCGCCCGACTGTATTTTGCCCTTCGAGACCATCCCAGCCAGTTGTACCAGCGAATTATTTCCTGGGAATCCATGGGCACCGTATTTATAGACCATGTTAATATCACCACTGCCCCTGACTCCGAACCCAAGGTGAAAACCTATTTTATGCACGGGTGGCAGGACAATGTGGATGCTATGTTGCTCCCCGGCTCATGCCATGCCAAGGACGAATCGGGTTCCCTCTGTTATTTGGTTACTCTAGCCTCTAAAGCTGCAGTACTTACCAGCCGACACTGCCCCTTCGCCCCTGACTTTACCTGCGAGCAAACCCTTCCCCCTACAGCGAACTTTACTTGTACCCTGATCCAGTATACCCCCACCCTGTCCGTCAATATGTCCACTGCCAAGAGGGACCTCCACGTACACGCCCATCAGCTCTGGTATGAGACAAAGGGAAAGGGCGACATCACGGGATTCCGATGGACTGTTTTAGATGCCACACTGGGGACAATTAGATTTTCCCTCCCTCTGTCCCACTTTCAAATTGCCGCTACCTACCCCAACTGTTCCAAGGGAGCGGCCGTTAGGCTCATGCAACAGCGCTTCCTGATAGGGGGGCAACGGGCTAAGAGAGGGATCGCCGACACATTATGGAAGGGTGCAAATAGTGCGGCCTCGGCTTGGAGTGTTCTTAAGACCTCCCAACATGAGTCAAGGTTGGGACAGCTCGAACATGCGGCTGGCCTTATCTCCGCGGCACAGGTAACGGGACTTAAGGCGGGGATAGGGGAATTACATGTTATCTCCACCCTTAACGTCCTGACCCACGATCTCCTCTCCCAGATGGTGTACCACATTTCTGGGGCGGGGAAGGCATTGCAGTGGGACCTAGCTTGCTCGGAGGTTCAGGATTTTCTTAACACTCAGCTTGCAGATATCCGAGAGGACCTTAGGCACCAGGCGTGGCCCACTGCCCTTCGGAACACCTCGGGTGTTCCCCCAGAACTGTGGCCTTGGAGACATACATGGAGGTTTTCTGGTTGGGATTGCCAACGCTCTCAGTGCTCCTTTCAAGCCTATGGGCCTGTGGGCGGTATATGGGCTCCCACTTATCGGATCCTCCCAGGCCCCTGGGGGGGATGTTTGTGGGATTGGGTTATCCATCAGGACGTTTGGGAGATTAAGCCACCCCATGGCCCCAATAGATTCTTAGTTAGTGCTGCGGAGATAACCCCTGATATTTGGATAGGCCAGGGCTCGTTATGGACCCTGTGGCCTCTACAGCCCCCTCAGCTCCGGTGCATCCGTAAGTTAAAGCCCGGAGAAATCATCGTTCTCCATGAACATGTCTGCTGGGAAGGTCAGGGTACGTTAGCAACCCTAAGTTCCAAAACTATTCTCGAGGCAAACAATAGTTGTGTCCTTGTTAATTCTTCAACCTTACTGGACACTGTTTTCAATTTAACCACAGCCTTGGGTTCCCAGGTGGTTTATTGGCCTGCAGATCGACGCTATCAGGTTTCTTTATCATTTTCAGTCCCCTTTGACTGGGCTACCCTGGTGTTAGATCGGTTCCATTCCCTTGAGACCCTTTTGCCTGAAATTCGCAAACTTTCCCAGCTGAAGGAACAAGTTGACGTTTTGGAGACCACATATAACACCGAACTCCGAGCCTTCGAAACAGCCCATCGGGTTACAACCCTTTGTACAGGCTCGGATCTTCTTTGTATTATCTCCAGCGTCTTTCACCCCCCTCAGATGCATAGTCTTCTCTTCTGGGGATTCGTTGGGGGAGGTCTCCTGTTAGGCATTTGTGCCTGCTATTGTTGTTGCACCCGTTGCCGCACCCAGCCTGCAACCCCCACTGTCCTAACTTTCCCGCCACCACCCCCATACCCCGTGCCCCTTGCCCCACTGAGGGAATCTGTGTTAGAACCTGAGTCTCCTGTTTACGACTCCCTGGAAATAACCTATTACAGTGGGTATGAAACACCTCAGGAGGAACACCCCGAGGTCCACGGTCTGATGACCATTCATATTGAAGGCATAGATGGTTGATGCGTAAAGCATCAAAAGGAGGGGGTTGTTGGGGATTTTCTAAACCCTACATACCACACCTTGCATTTCCCCAAAACTCTGTCTCGCTGGCCCAAATTAAGTTAGCTTAGCATAAGTAATGGGCCTAAAATTCAACAGTGTTAGCTTAGCATAAGTAGACTGCCATACACCTAGTGGAAAATTTGCAATAGTATGGCACAATCAAAGAGGCCCATAGAAAAAGAGGAACCAACACCAACTGGTAATTATGCATCATGGCCTCATATAACATATAACAGTGTGATAGCAATGGAAAATTTAGGTCTTGTACAATGGAACCGCATGTAGGGGGGCATAAGGGGTAATTGGGAAACAGCTTATTGTACAAGACATCTAGACGCAGTTATATTAAGCAATTTAGTAAACAATAAGGTACGCAAGATAGGTTAGCGCAAGAAAGGAAAATGGTGAAACCAAAAGCCCTAGGGAATAACAGGAAAAACCCTAGAAGGCGATAGGGTCCAAAGTGCGGCCCCAGAAGGACTCTGATAGGTCTGCTATTAAGAATATACCTAATAAGGATAATAAGATTTGTAATGTGTGATTACGCTTTGCGGTTTTTGCCTTTATAAGTGTGAAGCTGTGAAAATTACCCAAGGCGGCTGGACCTCCCTGCTGGGGGGATCTGCCGACCTTCCTTGTATGCATACTCGAAATAAAGGAGCCATCAGGCTGTGTCTGACCCAAAATTCAACAGTGTGGTTAATTTTTCCACAACACTGCTCTCCAGATAGACAATACGGGCTGCAACCATCTCTCCTTTTAATTTATTGCTGTCTGGAAAAGAATCCCTTTGTTGTTATGCAAACCAACTCTGAGCCCTGAAACGGCCACTCAGCCAGCCATGACCAACAATGCCCTCACATGTCACACAACCACTTGCTCACCAGGACCAAACATAACAAGTAAGCAAGTTCACCCAAACGCCTGGGTGACACAGTGCACTTGGAGCATGTACTAAACACTGAACCATTTCCAAACTAAGGAAGCAATGCTATTTATTGCATCCTTTGTTCCTTCATGCCCACCCTATATGGAACCTCTAGCTAATTACAGTGCACAGGAACAGCCTGCCAGGGGCACTGGGGGTGGCATGTCAGAGAGATCCACTCTTCTAGATAAGCATAGTTTCCTCAGTGGCAGCTAGACCACTGGCTATGTGAGCTTTCTCATACCCACGTTCTAAACACTGCCAGTTAGGACTGTTGGCTTCAGGCAGAAAAGCAGGAATAGGAAGAAGAAAGTGCCATGATTCAGAGGTGATCAGACTTGGGTATTTACATCTCCAGAGTACTCATAGATTGTCACTTTTACTTTTGGCCACAGAAGATGGATAGGGATCCACTGGATCCCACTTTTGGTGGGGATGGACACACTCATGGAAATCATTGCCGATACTACTGCACATTAAGGCAATAGGTTTGCTCAAGGCTCTTTGCTTTATGTCCTGGTTTCTTGAGTGAAGAGGGTTAGATAAGTTTCCATGTGTTTTGGATAAACAAAACGTTGGACGAACCATGCCAGGTTCTCCATCCAGCACTAGGCCTCATTTGTTTTTCACTGAGCCACTCTGTTTTTCTCTCCATGGTGTGCACCTGTTTCAATGGAACATCAATCGGCTGAAGATTTGGCATTTTAAATGGAGATTTGTGCCAGGATGATGTATACTTGGCATTAGGCAAAGTAGTTGATGTCTAACCTGAGCTCTGAAACTGTATGAGACAGATTCTCCTTTCAACAGCACTGGGGCTACCCTCTTGCAATGAAGTGGAGTGGCAGGGATTTAAGTCAGAGGAGAATGTGCCACTGTAAATACAGTCCAGTTTTGCGAAATTTAAAGAGCTTGTTCTTCAGGGTTAGATTTGCTTGAACAAGTTGCAGGTACTGGGATGCAGAATCTTTAACACAGAGTGTCCGTAATTATAGTTTAGAATAAAGTATGTGAGCAGGGCCCATTGAGAAACGGTTTCGATCTGCACAAGTCCTTTCTCGCAATGCTTGTCAAGTGAAAACTCATAAAATGGGAAGAAATGAGGAAAGTAGTGGAGGAGAAAGACAACTGGACAGGAGAAATCCTGGGGGTAGGAATCCCCCCCCCACCAACAACAGGGGAGTAGTTATACTATAAGGGGTTGTTAAAGTTCCCCAGGGAGGATCTCTGAAATAAGTTCCCAGAGGACTCAAAAAGGGCAAATCTAGTGCCAATCTATAAAAAGGGGAATAAGGACAACCCAGGAATTTACAGACCAGTCAGCTTAACTTCAGTACCTGGAAAGATAACGGAGCAAATAATTAAGCAATCAATCTACAGACACCTAGAAGATAATAAGGTGACAAGTAACAGTCAGCATGAATTTGTCAAGAACAAATCATGTCAAATCAATGTAATAGCTTTCTTTGACAGGGTAACAAGCCTTGTGGATAGGTGGGAAGCTGCAGAAGTGGTTTGTCTTGGCTTTAATGAAGCTTTTGATACTGTATTGCATGGCATTCTCATAAACAAACTACGGAAATACAACCTAGATGGAGCTACTGTCAGGTAGGTGCATAACTGGTTGGAAAACCATCCCCAGAGAGTAGTTATCAGTGGTTCACAGTAAAACTGAAAGGACATATCAAGTGGGTCCCACAGGGATCAGTTCTGGATCTGGTTCTGTTCAATATCTTCATCAATGATTTAGATAATGGCATATAGAGTATACTCATAAAGTCTGTGGATGATACCAAGCTGGGAGAGGTTACAAGTGTTTTGGAGGCCAGGATTAAAAATCAGAATGATCTGGACCAACTGGAGAAATGGGCTGAAGTCAATAGGATGAAATAAGGACAAATACAAAAGACTCCACTTAGGAAAGAACAATCAATTGCACACATATAAAATGGGAAATGACTGCCAAGGAAGGAGTACTGTGGAAAGGGAGCTGGGGGTCATTTCCCATCTGGTTCTGGGCGCCACATTTCAGGAAAGATGTGGGCAAACAGGAGAAACTCCAGAGAAGAGCAACAAAAATGATGAAAGGTTTAGAAAACACGACCTGTGAGGGAAGATTGGAAATATTGAATTTGTTTAGTCTGGAGAAGAGAAGATGGAGAGGGTTCATGATAACAGTTTTCAAGTACATAAAAAGTTGTTACGAGGAGGAGGGAGAAGAATTGTTCTCTTTAACCTGTGAGGATAGGACAAGCAGCAATGGGCTTAAATTGCACCAAGGAAGGTTTAGGTTGGACATTAGGAAAAACTTCCAGTCAGGATGGTTAAACTCTGGAATAAATTGTCTAGGGAGGTTTTCGAATCTCCGTCATTGGAGATTTTTTAAGAGCAGGTTAGACAAACACCTGTCAGGGATGGTCTAGATAATACCTAGTCCTGTCTTGAATGCAGGGGCCCGGACAAGATGACCTCTTGAGGTCCCTTCCAGTCCTATGATTCTATACGATTCTATAAAATGAGAGGCTAGGGAAGGAACAGACATTAAATCAAAGGAACCCTACTACTGGGATTTGAGGCAATCTGCTCTTGGGGCTAAATCATGAATTATCGAAGGTGGGGCTGTTGTGCGCATTTGGCCTTACATTTGAAAGGATGCCAACAGCTTTCATGTTCTGTATGGAAAGATGCAAATAACCCCAGCAAGATGGCCGTGTGGGGAACATCTATCAATTACTTGTGTTGCTCCTTTGTTGGCCCCTGGGGCCTAATTTCTTCCTCAGCTCTACCTAGCCATTCCTACTGACTCCAAAGAAGTTGCACACATGGAATTAGGGGCAGAATTTGGCCTTAACTTTTGCTGTCTGGGATCCCAGAATGCTATCGGCTTGGAATGTTACACCGACCAGGGAGTCCTTCCAGACAACAGCCAGTCTAGAGATGGCCAGTAAACTCCTGGGTAATTGCTTGCTTACTTTAACAATGTGCTGTATTTTTCTGAAACATGTTTTATAAATACCTTATTTCTATATGTTGTGGGATGCAAACAAGAAGCAGCTTTATAGCGCAGCCGGGCAAAGGGCAAGCTGGCAATCTGTGCCAGGTCAGGAGGCTGCAGACATTAAAAAGAAATAGGATTTTATTTTGTCCTTAATGGAGGACCTTGTTCCCTTTGGATCCACAACAGAAGCCCTTTCTCCCTCGATGACATGCATTGTGGTGACTTCCTTTGGCCAAGGAGAGCTGCGTGGCATTCCCTATGGAGTCCTTCAAAACCACTCTGGGGTCATCCATAGCAGTAAAACATACTCTTTCCCTCAGGGGCTGACCATGCTGTCTGTATGTGTACCAGTCCCTACTAGATTAGAAACTGAACCTGAGTTTTAGGTGCACAGCCTTTGATTGTTAACTGCCAGGCCTGCCAGCTGGTTCCATAAAGGATGTTGCAGGAAGTGGTGTTGGTGATTCATTAGGCGGTGCTCTTCTCTCAGACTCTTTGCCTGGGCATGGTGTTGTGGGACACTGCAGCTGATCCAGGAATGCACAACAGATGATTTGTCTGATGAATGTATCCTTTTCCTGCTTACTAAATACCCATGACAGATCACAATCGCCTCAAAAAATATTCACTTCAATATTACTGAATATCAAAGTATTCCATGCAGTTCTTTCATGATTTATCTTAAACTCTGTGGACCGATGGTGAGCAGTTCTCGGCAATTATTCGATATTGATTATTTCAGCTGAGTTGTGATTGGTCTGGTAAGTCATGTGGCATTGTTTCCATTCCTTGACTGGAGGAGCGCACAAGGCCACGTTGTGCTAATATACGTGTGCACCAATTTAAAACTTGGTTTCTGTGAATCCTTGTGCAAATTTGAAATGACCTTTCTGTGAACTTTCACACCAGCGTAACAGGATTTTGTGGAAAGCAAACAGAAAAGGGGTCAATGTTCCAGGGACTTTTTGGTGGAACCTTTTATTTCCGTACGGCCCAGCTCTATGTGGTTGCTTTGCAGCTGGAGATACACCTCTACCCCGTTATAACGCCACCCGATATAACACGAATTCGGATATAACGCGGTAAAGCAGCGCTCTGGGGATCAAATCAAGTTCGATGTAACGCGGTTTCACCTATAATGTGGTAAGATTTTTTGGCTCCCGAGGACAGCGTTATATTGAGGTAGAGGTGTACCTTTTTGGGAAGAGACATAAAACCAAAGTTTTGACCATTTGTGGTCAATAAAGACCTCAGTTTGCCTTCGGCATGACTGTTAACACCTGCAGCTTCAACCAGATATGCTATGATTCTTTGCTTCCTTTTTTAAAAACAAACTGAGGTGGTGGTGTGCACCGTTAAACATCCAGAGGTGACTATTGCAGTGGAGACTGCAAAATGTCTTGGGATCTTTGGGGATGAAAGGTGTTGTGCAAATACACAATATTTTACTAGTCCTCTTTTAAGAGCCCTTGTGAGACCGTAGTGTGTGAGCCTGACACACCAGACAGCAGTGGTGGGTGTCTCCCTCAACCAAATGCTTGAACACTTTCTAACAACTGCGTAGAAATACACCATCATCTGGTACTGGAATTAAAAGAGCTCGGTTTGCCCCTCCCTATGTCTCCTCCAGTTTTTGGCCTTCACACCCAAAATGTGTTTTAAGGCTGTGGCTTTTAAGTAGGTGGCAAATCGCAATGGAAGGATTTGGTATGTGGAATATTTTTATGCCTCTCTCTTTTCTCTCACCTTTCATTGTTTTTCCCCTTGGAATATCTCCTTTAACATTCCACTCATAATGCTCTTCAAAGGAGGAGGCTGTATTTGAATAACGATGCCTAAAATCTGTTCTCCAGCCAAGGGCCCTTAGACTGGAAAACAACTAACTTCCCCATATGGCTGAGTGTCTGTGTGGGAATTCAAACAGGTGTCTGTGAGCTGGTGGCCATTCCTTTGAACTGCATGAGAGACACTGCTGGCCTCAAATGACCCTTTTCCTCAAACTTTTACATCATGCTATGTTCCTGGCTGCTAGATTATTATGCCATAAATTTAATAAACTAGGCACTGGCCATCTCACTTTTGAGTTGAAGATCCTAGGATTTGGTTGGTTTTCTCATTTCTTTTGTGTGTTTTGTTTGGTTTCTGGGTTCTTCTTCTTGTGTTTTAAAAGTCTTTGAAAGCTGAGTGCATGTATCTGGAGAAAACACTTCATTTGAGGGGTTGGCCCTTGTGAATGTTTAGGAAATATTGAGGATGGGATTTTCAAAAGCCCTCCGTGTTGGCCAACTCTGTTTCCATTGAAGAGAATGGTAAAACTCCCACCGAAGCCAATGGGAACAGAGCCAGGCCAATGCATAGCAATTTGCAACCTCTCTTCTCTCCCACCTTAGCATCCTATATGGAACGAGTCTGGAGGTCTTAGTCCAGTTCCTTGTGGAGAGGTTACCCCGTTTTAAACCTACTGCTATCCCAGTTGGGCTATACCAGCAGAGAGGCCAAGGACTGACTAGGCCCTGGAAACTGACCACCCTCTTACATCCCAAGAGGTGGCCTGTTTAGTTAAGGGTTGAGGGATATCAATCGGGAAGCAATTGCCCAGTATATCCTTGCTCAGACCCATGCCGCCGCCCAGGCAATACGTGATTTGTGACTAAAGAGAGAACTTCCCTTGCCAGGGCTGCCCCTTTGACTGCACAGTTCACACAAATCATTTTAAAAACAAAGCTCTATCAAATATCTGAAAAGAGGCACAATTAGGAAAATTAAAGCACTGCCCCTGCCCCTGCTACCAAGAGATGACATTAACATATCTCCAGTCATTGCTCACTGCCCCTTTCCAATATTCCCCGATGTACCAGAGACAGGTCACCGCACAGATTTGGTAGACATGTCTGAATGAACCAAAGGAAAGATGAAAAAAGACCCTGGTACTGGGGGCCAACTTAGAAAAGATTGACATCCTCTTTGTCCTCCAGGTGTAGTATACAGACTGCCTTTCCTTAGACAGGTATGACTGGCCTTGAAACACACTACGCCTAGCATACTTCTATCTAAGTTACCTCCCTTGTTAGTATCAAGATTTTTGCCTTTCTATCTCAACCACAAATCCCAAAGAAGAGTTAAAGAGCTGTGCAAAATTCAGTACGTAAGCGTGAACACGTGTGGCTAAATTCTGTCAGTCCCTTAGTGAGCAACCTTGGAATCTACACTATATGCAGCAGATCCTCCTTTCAGTGTGTCTATCTGTAATTCCCACAAGAGTCAGGGTCAGAATGGACGTCAGACTGCTTTACTGATGACATGCCAAATCAGTCTCGAGGGGGCGCCAGCAGTTGTCTGCAAAGCAGCCAGGAAACCACTGGTTTAGAATAAGACAGAAGGAGGTAAAGCAGTATCCCTGTGTAACAACATGTGCTGTATGGGCCTAAAGCAGGCTATGATGGGAAACACATAGGCACATCAAAGGAGAATGAGAGCACCTTCAAAAGAACCAACAGAAATTCAGTGCCTTTGGTGGGACAATGTTCATTGCCCCTTGAAACGTTTGTGCAGCTGAAGATTTCCCCACATCCTGGATCTCCAGCTGGACACCAATTACTGTCCAAGCCTGAGCCTGCATTGTTGGGGAGCCCTGGGCGAGAGAGGGGCAGGCAGACCTACCTTTTTGGTCTTGACCGTTGAGGTGCAGCAGTCCCCACCATCATAGTTGCAGAAGGCTCGGTTATTGATGGCATCACAGTAGTTGTCCCCCATGAAAGGCTGAAAAACAAACAGCATGAAGAGGCTGAGAATATGGATACAGTCCTCAGCGAGGGATCCAGCACTACTGTTGGTCGTGCCAGACACTTCCTCTTTAAAAGTCATGGCCATGTTCATAAGTATTCTAAAAAGACACCACGAAGCAGCTTATACCCAAACTTTTATTACTGCTGCACATTTAAATATGCCTTTGGGATGCTGGACACTCAAACACAACAAAACTGAACCTGTGCAGGAAAATCTGGAAGTAAAATGGACTATTCTAGTTTTACCTTCCAAATGAGCTATGTGCAAAGAGTAAACAAAAAGCATAACCGGTGGGAAGAAAATTAGAATTGTTGGGCAAGATGTCCACTTGATGTAAATTGGCTCAACACCATTGACTCTCATTGAGCTATTGCGATTTACACTAGCACTGGCTTTGGGCCATAAAAAGCTTTTTTTTTTGTTTTAATTATTTAATATGCCAACAGTTATACAGGCAAGGGATTTTTTTTTAAAGATATGATTTTATTTTAACAAGGTCACTTAAAAATATGTAATATTTGGCTAATCGCCCAACAAACCTGCCAATTCATTTACTTATGCTACACGCCTTTCAACACTTAGAAAGCTATCAATAGGGACTTTTTGAGGAGTATGCCTTTTACCTCCATTGGAATACACAAGAATGGAGGGGCTGTTTGGAGGGACAGAATGGGAAAGATAATAAATATTTTGCTTCGGTAAGAACATTCTGGGTTGAATCATCTGGGATGCGGGGTGAGGGATCAAACCTAGACAGCGGTATTTAAAACTCTGTGCCTGTACTGCTTGAGCTAAAAGACCAGGTCTACCAGTTCAGCTGCAGTAGTAGACTCATAAAACCGCCATACATGCCACTAGAAGGGGACAAAGAGTCACACGGCATTAGCCTGGGTTACACTTTAAAAAGCAAAAAAGAAAAGTCAAGGAAATTCTCATCTTGTAGCCTTTACTCAGGTAAAGCTCCCATTGCGATCAGTGCAGGATTTGTGGGCGAGGGAGAGCTCAGTGGTTTGAGCACTGGCCTGCCAAACCCAGGGTTGTGAGTTCAATCCTTGAGGGGGCCATTTAGGGAACTGGGGTAAAAATCTGTCTGGGGATTGGCCCTGCTTTGAGCAGGAAGTGGAACTAGATGACTTTCTGAGGTCCCTTCCAACCCTGATAGTCTATGATTCTATGTTATCACTGGCTTAGTACACTGCCTCCTCCTGGCCTAGGATAATAGGGAAGGTTGCTCAACCCCCTCCATGCAGGAAGAAGGGGACTCCATACAGCGTGTTTCCTCTCTAACCCTAATGCTGGAGAACACGGCTTGGCCCATTCTTGGATAAAGCCCTACATATTGGAAGGACTGTTCCCTGTGCAGATGATGACATGTTTCATGCAGTAGCCCACAACCAATAGCATGGTAAAGATTTTGATGGGGATGCTGTGACACGATGAATGAACGATGATGAAGAAGGTTTCTGTTGTCACAGAGGGATCCTGGCAATTAGCAATGATGGGAAAGAAAAAGCAGAAAATAGGCACGTCAGTAACAATAGCTTCTGGTAAATCATTACATCATTTCAAAGTCTGCCTGAGTAAGAATGCTTCTTAAACAGCAGAGGAGTTGGTACCCAATGGTTCATCAGCACATGACTGGCATTTCTTAATGGTCCCTGGATGTTGTTTAGCTCTCTCTAGAGAACAGAAGTGCCTAGTCAGGTTCTATGAAAGTAATGCGCAAGACTGTTTATGACAACCAATGCACCGACAGTGGGATGCTTCTCATTAGGGAACATTTAGACAGAAAACTATTACATTGTCAGGGAGCTATTGCCTTCCGGAGTCTGGCATCTGTCTGCAAAAGAAAATGAATGGTTACCTACCTGTAACTGAGCTATGATGCAGAGGTGCATTCTATGTGGGTGTGCGCACCCCGTACACTGAAGCTGGAGAACTTTGGACGCCCCAGTCTGCAAAGATGGACTGCAGGATGCTGGGCTTCAGAGACCACTCATGATTCAGGAAGGAATTCCTGCTGAGGTGACCCACCAAGTGATGGTAGATCCCAGACAAATGACTGGCCATGGGGTAATGTTTTCGATGATGCAAAACTGCCAGAACTGCAGTGCCTCTTGACAAAGCACGTTGGAGTGTCCTCTCTTCTGCCAGTCCACACATCACGGGTGGTGCTGTCGGTGAGTATGAGAACTGCTGAGCCTCTGATGTGATCTCGGAAGGTCTGACAAAGCATTGTAGATGGCACGAAGCTCCAGGACAGTGATATGTAGAGAAGCTTCCTGTTCTGACAACAGGCCTTGAAACTTCAGTGACTCCAGATGCACTCCCCAACCTATTAAGGTGGCATTGATTCTGGTCGGTGGAGACCAAGCAAAGGGAACACCTTGGCACATGTTGTCCTGAATTGTCCACTACCACAAGGAATCTAAGATTGGCAGAGGAAGACGGACCGATCTGTCCAAGGGATGATGGTGCAGATGGTAGACCAACTTCAACCATATTTGAAGAGGACAAAGGCTGCAGCCTGGCATATTAGACTACTCGTGTGTATGCAGCCGTATGGCCTAGCACCCTGCGGTATACTTGGACTGTGGCTGACAGATGGGACTGCAGCTGCAGACATAAGTGGCATGGAATTCTTTGTCAGCAGATACGGTTTCAAATTCATAGAGTCTATCAGGGCCCCAACGAATCTGATTCTTTAAGATGGAACAACTGTTGACTTCCTGCTGGTTAGGATGAGACACAGACAATTGAGTAGGTGTAGTGTGAACAGAGGGCATCCGCTCTGGACTCACCCCTTAGTAACCAATTGTCCAGATATGGGAAGAAACAAATTCCCCTCTTCCTGAGGTACGCTGTCACCATGACCATTTATTTGGTAAAGACTTTTGGGGTGGAAGACAGACTACAGGGCAGCACGGTGTACTGGTAGTGCTGGTCTGCCATGACAAACTGGAGAAAGCTCCTGTGTCTCAGGAGAATTGCTACATGAAAAGAAACATCCTGAACGTCCAGGAAAACGAGCCAGCCATTGTGATTTAAGGCATGGAGGATAGTTGCCAGGGTGTTCATATGGAATCTAACGTATCTGATGTATTTATTGAGGTCACGGAGGTCAAGGATAGGTCTCATCCCTCCCTTGGACTTGGGAACCAGGAAATAGATGGAGTACAATCCCCGTCCCCAGTGCTGCAGTGGGACCTCCTCTACAACCCCCAAGACCAGTAGAGACTGAAACTGCTCGAGGAGCAGTGTCTCCTGAGAGGGATGCTTGAAGAGAGACAGGGTAGTGGGTGGGGCAGAGGGATGGAAAGGAACTGTATGGCATAACCCAATCTGATGGTGTTTAGGCCTCTGTTGTCTGTTGTAATCAAGTCCCAAACACTGTAAAAATGGGCCAGCTGTCCCCAAACAAGGGTGACAGGGAAGGAGAGGTTACCACTGGATCGCTGCCTTGGCCACATGAGTCAAAACAGGCACTTGCTAGACACCAGGCTGTGCGGGGTGGCTGGCTAACGCCAGAACCAGAGGACCTCCTCCTTTGGATCTGTGGCGCTTTCTGGATTAGTCCCATTGTCGCACAGGAAGGGAGGACTGTCCAAAAAATGCTGCGAGTGGTATGGTTTATGTGGGGTCTCCTCACAGCAGGGGTACGTACTCTCAAAGCACACAAAGGTGCTTGGGAGTCTTTAAAAGAGTGCAAGCTTTTGTCGGTCTTTTCTGAAGTCAAAACCCAGACATCAAACAGTAAGTCCTCAATGGTCTGCTGTATGTTGGATACAATGCCTGAGCTCTGTAGCTGTGAGGCCCTCCTCATGGTTTCAGCTCATGCCATAACCCTGGCTGAGGCACCTGCCTCATCCAGAGCTGCCTGCAATGGCATTTTGGCCACCAAATGGCCCTGTGAAATGAACACCTTGAACTCTTCCCTGGAGGCTTTTGGCAACTTGTCCGTGAATTTAGACATGGCCACCCAATTAACAAAGTCATATTTGGAGAGCAACACCTACTGGCTCATGGTGCGCATCTGCAAGGTAGAGGATGTATAAATTTTTCTCTTCATCAAGTCCATCCTCTTTGGGCATAGATTTATACCTTCTCTGCCGAGCCCTGTTGTTTGCGGAAGTAACCACAATGGAGTGAGGGTCTGGGTGGGAATAGAAACCCTCTAACCATTGTGTGGCAATCAAGTACGGTTTCTCTGAATGCTTCACCATAGAGGGGAATGAAGCTGGGGTATTCCACAGGGCCTTTGCAGGCTCCAGGGGAGCCTCTTCTATTGGGTGGGCTACTCTCTCTGGAGCTGATGGCTGGAAAATATCCAGCAGCTTATCCATATTCTCCAGGAGGAATTCCACCTGGATACCCGAAGTAGTGGCCATATACCTCAGGAAGTCCTGATATGCCTTAAAGTCCTCAGGTGCCAAGGGAGAGGAAGATTCCAGTATGGTAGAATCATCCAGGGAGGACAAGGAGGAGGTTTGCTGCATCAGAGACAGATCCTGTTCTTGTACCACAACATCCAGACAGAAGAGCCCCATAGGATGGGGGAGAATGACCCTGACCTGGATCTTGAAGAATCCCAGAGTTTCTATGGTGACAATGGGGAAGCCAGCCCCGATGGGGGCAAACAACTGGTCAGTTTAGTTTGAAGTCCAATAAGGAGGCAGCATCAGTGCCGAAGAGGAGTGAGGCATCGGCACCAGCGGCACCAAATGAGAGACATTCCCACCCTGTACCAGGGAGGCGTTGGCACTGAGGCTGGTACTGAACTTGATGATGGGATTTGCTTCTAAGACAGTGATGATGCTGAAGGATGCTGCAGTACTGAGGAGGTCTTTGGTGCCGGGCCTGGCCTCGACTTCATAGTCTGCAGCCCAGGTGGTGTGAGCTATGGTGCCGATGTCCCCATCGGCTCTGTGACATGGCCAGAAGGCGCCAAGGGCACAACAGAGGATGAGCCAGTAGACACCATAGCAATGGAGAATTCCTGAATCATGAAGAGTCCGGGATTGAGAGACAAAGTAGGTCTGATGCTCCCTCGTATGCTACTGGCGTGGTGCCGATTTTGTCAGTACTGGACTCAATGGACGCCCATGACCACAACCAGAGTTGACAGGATAGGCCTTAGTTGCCCTTGGTGCTGGGCCAGGGAGCGGCTGGACAGACCTGCTCCATCCCACATGCCAGTGCTGGTCAGCACTCCTCTTAGAAGAGGAGGAGAAGGAGTCTCCCTGAGCCCTGGACTGGTCCTGGTTCATTTTAAGGGACCTTTTCCTCGCTGACCAAAGGAGGATGAACAACCCTTTTCCTCTTGGGGCAAACACCAGAGCCTGAATGCAGAGCAGCATCACCTGCCAGGTCCGAAGGCAACTGCCGATCAGATGAGGGCCTCATGACCCGCTCCAGGAGATATTGCTCCAACAGCAAATCTCTCGCCATCAGGGTCCTCTTTGTGAACAACTTGCAGATGGAGCCTCTGTCTTTAATGTGTCCCTCCCCGAGACACAGCAAGTACCTAACGTAGGAGTCGCTGCTAGGGATGCCCCCCTACACAATGAACAACTGGTGAGGCCATCAAACAAGTCAGCCAACTACTCTAGCTAAAATTAAACTAACACTTAACTAAACCTAAACTTAACTAAACTAACACTTAACTAAACTCCTACTATTATATACAAGCAACAGTTCTCAGAAACTGAGATGAAATTGTGAGGTGTAGACAACACATAGATCTTCGACTCTTGGCCATGGGTGGTGAGAAGGAACTCAGGGGGTTAGGGCAGCACCATCCTTATATGGCTAGGGTAAGGGCTATGGCTGCAGGGTGTGAACGCTTCCACTATGGGTAAAGTTCTCTGGCTCTGGTGCACACACCCACGCAGAATACATGGCTGCGTCTACTCAAAGAAGAACCTGTCTTTTACCATGTGAAAGTTATACCACACAACATCCACACAGGAGGAGGCCTGTGGTCTAGTATTTAGTGTGGAAGTCAGGAGACCTGAGTTTTGTTCCAAGCTCTGCTACCTTGGGCAAGTCACTTCCCTTCAGTGTACCCACCTGTAAAACTGGAGTAATGTTTACTGATGGCACAGGGGTACTGAGAGTATGATGAGTGCTTGGGATTCTCAGTTAGGTGCTAGTGGAAGGCTCAGAGGAGCAAAGACATTCTTAAGGATAATGCCTGAGATAATGCCTCAGGAAGCCTGGTTCAAATCCTGGCTCTTCTATAGCCTCTCTGTGTGACATTGGGTGAGTCACATGACCCAGACCCTCAATGGTATTTATAACCCCAACTTCCACTGAAATCATTGGGCCTAAAAACCTTTGAGGATCTGAGCCTTAATCCCTCTGTGTTTTAGTTTCTCCCTTGGTAAATGGGGATAACACTTCCCTGCCTCACAAAGGGGCTGTGAAGATACGTTTGTGGAGTGCTCAGACAACACGGTGGTGGGGGTCAAGTCAGCACCAACACACACACAGAGGTGCCCAGTGCTGCTTTTACACAAAATATGTCAAGACTTCTACAACTGTTCAAGGAAGCAACCAATAGACATTTCATACTTCCTGATAATCATTAATTGCTAATGGCACATGCGACTAAAAAGCCAGAACCAAGCCTTAAACTGCCTTGATTTGCTCAAAAATGGGCCGAGAGTCAATGGGGAGGTTTTTTAACCTTTCAGTATATCAGGGCAGACGGCTGAGTGTGTGATGAAACCAGGAGAGTTCAATATGTTTTTTAGGTTTCATTGGAAACGCTTTCCATGGCTCTAGACCTGACAGGATGCTTATTCAGATACAATGGGTAGGAGATGCTAATAATGCCTTGATTTGAACTGTTTGCTGGGTGGGGAAGGGCCTTGATGCATAAGTTCTTCAGTGGTAGGATGAGTTCAGTGCCCAGAAAACCTGTCTGACAGGGTTTATCAACACAGTTTCCTTTAGGAGGCAAAACTTTGGCTTGGAGGGGCCACTTGGTGGGTTTTGACTATCAGCGGCCATTTTTCCTGTTGTATTCAGTGCCAGGGTGAGGTCGACGTGTGTCCAGTTTTTGAACTCAGAAAATAATTCAGGCTGGGAATTCCAATGAAGCCTAAAGGTGTTAGCCCCCCAATTCCTATTGTACTTCAATGACAGTTGGGTGCCTAACTCCGTAAGCCACTTTGAAACATGCTAATCTCAGTATTTTAAAAGTCCCCATCTCCAGTCCTCCTTCCTCCCGCCATTTCCCAGTCACTCCTGCTCCAGTTCCACATCTGGGTTGTTCTTGCTCCCTTTCTCTTTCCTAATGTTTATCTCTTCTCCAAGGTTCAGGGGAGAGGGGGTGCCCTGGACTTTCAGAGAGTTCAATTTCTAGTCAGACAGAGCAACCTTAAACCCCTTCAAAATCAAGGCAAACAATTGGAGGCTTTTGTGACTGTCCAGTGATGACTCGCCAAATCCTGAGAATGCCCAAGTGTAGGGAATCAGGCCTGTTTAGTAGCCAAGAATTGTCCACCTTAGTTAGACACTGTAAGGCTCGTCCAATCATCAGCTGTCATTGAGCACTGCTCTGCACTAGAAAAAAAACCTTTTCTTGCCAATAGGTGTCAGAACTGGTGCAGCTGAAGACCATTTAACTGCAAATAAAGACAAGGCCAAACCGGATTTGGCCATTCCTCAGAAACAGAGATTTAAAACTGATTCATCTGCACCCATTGTTACCACCCACCCTAGGAAACCAAACTGGATGGGCTTAGTTAATTAACTCTAATGCTCACGTTGCAGGCTTTGATGCAGTGAATCAGCGCTGGGTGCGGATACCACTTGAGTCCTGCTGTGCAGACAACGCTCTGGAGAAGGAGAGAAAAAGAAATGGGCTAAGACAAAGAAATCACTGTGCACAAAGCGAATGTGCTTGCATATATGCCCCCCACCCCACCAAACTCTCCCAAGTTGTTCCGTTCCTAACACCTCTTGTATTTTCAGGATTTGACAGTCCTCCAAGTATTTACAAGACGTGTTGGACTTGACACTTGCAACAACAGAATGTTTGGGATTAAAATAATATTTAAGGTTCTCCTGAAATGTCATGTTCAATATTTCACTCATGGTGGGGAGATGTGGCAGGGAAAGGGAAAGGTAGCATCCAGGCTCTAGCTCTGTGAAGTGTGAGGGAGACATTTCGGAATGGCTTTAGGGGGCTTCTTTGCCGCCACCTAGGGTGACCAGACAGCAAATGTGAAAAATCGGGACAGGAGGTGGGGGGTAATAGGAGCCTATATAAGAAAAAGACCCCAAAATCAGGACTGTCCCTATAAAATCGGGACATCTGGTCACCCTATTGCCACCAGGCACCACTTTTTATGGCTGCCTATCCTCCCCATGCTGCATAAGGAGATTGCTGGGGAGAGTGCTGGGGGTGGAAAAAAGCGCTTATGGAAAAAAGTCTTTTAGAATTGAATAGAAAATGGAAACCGTTCTATAAGCCTTTAGCACCCTCATATAGATTTTAAATAGCACTGTAGCCCAGCAAGACCACTCAAAATAACCCATAAAAAAGACTATATCCGCTATTACATTTAGAGGCATTTCAATAGAACCCTATTGATTCCAGCTTCATCAAACATTCCATGACTTTTCCATAAGGCAAAGCTGGGAAGGACGAGTCATGGTCAAAACACAGATATTTAAAAAAAAAGTCTTCAAACCCGATAGGTCTGCAGAAGGGAGTGGAAGAGCTCATGCGAGCAGGTCTATTTCTGGTGACACTCTCACTTCGAGTCCCCAGTTGTCACAGAGGCATTGCCTTTATTAGGAAAAAAGGTACATTCTTACCTCATGTTAACTAACACATGGTAACTAACATGGGGTACAATCCCAGTGAAGACATGAGGCCTTCCCCATAGTCTTTACCTTGACCTGCTAATTTGTGTAAAACTACAATCTGCCTTGTCTTCACTTGGGTTTTACCTCACTTGGATTAATTACCATGTCTCAGATACCATGAGGTAAGAACACGCTTTTTTCCCCTAGTGGAGGCACAGGCGGCATGGTAATGGTACCCACAAACATGGAAGCTAAAGGAAAAAGAAGATTAAGTCAAACTCTTTCAAATATCAAGAAATGGTTGAGGGTTTGGATAGACTTTGGGTGGAGAGGAGAGGAGAGAAGGTCCAGAGGAACCAAAGAGGATTATTATTTTATCTAAACCAGATCTTCCCTACCTAAGAAAGACCCTACCAGAAGCGAGCTTAGTAAGGAGTACTGCGTAGACTGCACGACTACTATCTCTATGCTGCCTTCTGATCCCCACCCTCCCTGAACGTCCATCCGTCACAACACTCATTTCAGAAGGTCCGTTTCCTTTACAGAGGAGGGAACAATCATATTAAGATAACAACGGTGACACAACGGCTGGTTTGTGAGGCGTGCCAAGGGGCATTTGCCAAACAGTCGGAATTGTGGTAGAGGCTTAGGAAAGAAAGGAATTAACATTTAGAAGGGACTGTGGAATGAGCCATCCCTTCCCCTATTTATCTGAGGCCTAATTTAATCCGTGTGCAGGGGAACCTCAGCATGTTTGTACAGTTTCTGTCATTTGAGGCTTACCTGATGTGCGCTAGGTAAAAAGGACTTTTATACTATCAGCACAGGGCTGTTTATCTTTCCAACACCCTCGGATTTTCCACTATTAGTCAGGCCTGGCCTGCCCCACCTGTCTCACAACAGGGCCCATCTATGTGAGAGGGGAAGAGGCTGGGGAAGCTGACGGGGGAGGAGGGAGAAACCAATGTTGTTTATCCCATCAGCGAGGGAGACCGCAAGGTGCAGGGGCCCCACAGCATCCAGTTTGCTCCCAATGAGCTCTTGACAGACATCTGGAAATTTCAAGGCTGCCACAAATGGTAAGACATTTCCCCCCCCCATTTTATTTACTGTGCTTCAGGGCAAAAAAGAGAAAACCTTTTTAGGTTTCAAAACATATAAGACGGGGGATTGGGGAGAGGCAAGGACTGGCTCCGGGAGCTTTTGAACCCAGGGCTAAACTGAAGGAGAACTGAAGAAAAATACAGGCCTTTCCCTTCTCCATGCCCAGACCCATCCAAATAATGTGAGAAAAATAACTGTGTTTCCAAAGAACTTGCTCTGCTCCCTGGGGCACCAACATTACAACAAAAAAACAAAAAAACATTTGCTGCCAATATACGTGACTGAGTATGTGAATTGGGAGCTGGAGAACGGGACTGGCCTGACAGTCCTGGAAAGGGAAGGACTGTGTTTATCCACAGAAGAGGTCAAGCACTCGCAGCAGCAGGGCAAGCACCCAATCACCATGTCTTGTTGATACGCACGAGCCCTGACCGGGAGAGTCCTCTCCACGGCCCCTTCAGTCCTCTGTCTCTCTGCTGAGACTGACGGTTACTACAGCCTGAGAACTGCCCTAACAGCACCAAACCTATCCCACGTGACGGCTGTGAGCAGTCACCTAATGGATCCAACCGCCTGGGCTCGATTCACACCAACTGCTTAGAGGTGATCGACTCCATATCCCATTATACACAGTCCGAGCAAGAAGTCAACTGAAAGGAAGAATTAAAACACTGGCAGTGATAGGACAGTGGATGGTTTCCAGAAAACACCTCTGGGAAAATGGAGATGGGCTGAAGTGGATGTCCAGTGTGAACAAACGCCACCTCTAGGCTCCACCACAGCAAAGGCTGTTGTTCATCTACAGTTGCTCAAACTTTGCAAAACTGAGGTTCATATGAACAATTTGCCAGGAGCATCTAATTGCATAAAAACAGAGATACTACTTAAAATCCCAAATCAATGCGCATTGCCTAACACTTGTTTACTGTGCTTTAGTGGGGGAACAACAACTCTAGTAAAGACTTAACATAGGCCACCACTGAAGTGGACAGACAAGACTGGGGTGCTTCAGGGAGGTGGTGTTTAAATAAAGGGGGAGGAAACTTGCTCTCAGTAAGTTTGGAGGCAACTTTGGAGAAGACTCTTCTCAGAAAGGCTGTTGCCAAGTAAGGTTGGTTCTCTGTAGAGGATCTATTGGTTATTTTCGCTGAGCTCACCAGTACAGCCAGGAGAAAAATGGATTTGTCAGTTCACTGGCAAGTCTGAAAAACTTTAAAAAAATCATTTTGCTTCAATCTGAATTTTTTTCTGGAAAATTTTGATGAAATGACAAGTCAGAAAAAAATCATTTCAGATTGAACAAAACATTTCATTCAACCAGACTGACATGTTTCAACTATTAAAAAACATTTTACATTAAAAAAATAGGATTAAAGGAAATTTACAAACAAAAAGTAATTCTGAATGGAAAAGTCAAAACCTTTCGATTTGGGGGGAATTTTTTTTCCGTTGTTTTTTGATCAAAACAATTCAGCGAAAACTACATGAATGTGTGAAACGTGTATGTGTCTCCGAATCTGAAAAAATGAGCGTGACAAATTTCTCCCAGCTCTACTTACCTGCATGAAACCACATCAGCTGTTCGGCTTTGTCTTCTCCCTGTAGCTATATACACAAGGTGATATCCACCCCCTAGCCAATTGGCTAGCAAAATGCCTATGCCTCATGTAAGCCCCAGCTGTTAAATGGTAGCTAGGTTTTGTGCTGGCCCTTAGCCTAGGGGGCAGTTTCACCCAGAGGGAGGGAATGCAGCTACTGGCCACATTGCCATATTGTACAGCCCTGTAGGATGCCTTTGGGCTGATTAGCCCCATATTAAATTAATTAGGACCTGACCAGGGGCTTTTAAGCTGTGACTGGAGGGGGACATGGAGGGTCCATATTATACTGAGAGGCTTGGGGGAGGGGGTGGAGTTCATGTCATAGCAGCTGCTCTGCCAAGCTTTCTGCTGGCCGGTTTGGGGAGGTGGGACCCTAAACCCACCCACACCACATTTTTCCCTTCTCCACGTTAGAGAGGGAATGGCCAAGAGAGCAGGGTCTGGGGCAAGGCAAGCAGGGGACTGCACCCAGATCTTGAAGAGGGGGTGTTGTGTGTGTGTGAAGGGCCATTTTCACCTCCCACAACCCTCCTCAGACATGGACAGTCCTAACTCACTCAGAAAGCAGCCGGTGCAGTAGCACATACAAAGTCGCTACTTGCCCAAAGCACAGTCCCCCTGCGATCTGCATTGGTTCCAGGTCGTTTCCAGATGCTATTTAAGGTGGTGGGTTTAATAACGGGGAGCTTTATGTGGGCTCAGTCCTGGTGACTTCAGAGACCAGCTCTCTCCCAGTGCGATACCTTGGCAGATGAGATCATTGGAGCTGCTCCCACTAACACCCGACGCTGCTAATATGCAGGAGGCTGGGAGCAGAACCCTCTCAGAGAAAGGCCCTCAGCTATGGACTTGGCTTTTCTTGCTGGTTTGCCAAAGCCTGAATTCCCAATGTTCCCCTCAAGGCTTTTCCTCGCAGGTGAGGCAGGGGCGGGAGGCTTGATGGGAGAGTTTTGTCTGTATGGAAATCTGGGTGGTTTTGATTTGCGGCCATTGGTCCTAACAGTGGTGGCTCTAATGAATACACGGGCACTCGCAGCACTGCATGGGCCGACTGAAGTAAATAAACACAGATACCGAGCGGAGGAGGAATGGGAGATCCACCTCTGGAGCCTGGCTTGCAGATGTGACCCAATGGTATTTATGGGGTGGGGACAAGACCAAGGCAAATATACGAGGCTGCCTGGCAAGGCATGAATCTGAGGGCTGCTGAGCTGCAAAAGCAGATAAAAGAGGGGGTCATCAGGGAGGCATATGTCACTGGAATGGCTTGGGGCTCATGTCAGTGCCTGGGAATGAGCTTAGGTTACAGTCATTATCATAATACAAAGGTACATAGGTTATGACTGCGTTGGGCAATTCCCTTCTCCCTATGGCCCATGAAGGAAGGGGACGTACCGGGGGATTCATAGATTCAGCTTTCAAGGCCAGATGAGTCACCATGACCATCGAGCCTGACCCCCTGCATACACAAACCACAGAACTGTCCCAGAAGCTGGAGAAAAGCACATCTTTCCAAAAATATTAAATCTTGTTTTAGGGTGTGTCTGCACTGCACGCAAAGGCTGGCTCTCTGGGATCTGGGCTTGTGGACTAGGGGTTTCCAAGGCCATGCTTGAGCGTCCACGCAGCACTGTAAACCTTGGCTTACAATTGCTAGGCCTGGATCTCACAGCTGTCCTGCCATGTCCATGCCGCACTGTGCAGACCTTCAGACTCCGGTCTGCAGCCTGCTCTGCGTCCACACTGCAAAATGACAGGGCTGGACCCAAGTCACAGCAGGGTTTGGGCTCTGACCCACCCCCACAGCAAGGTCCTAGGACCCGGGTCTTGAGTGCTTGCTGACCTTAGTTAGACTGATTTGTGGGTAGACGGAAAAGGTGCTTTGGGTCAAACCTAAGTCAGAGCCTGGGCTTAGTTTGAGGGTCTGTCTGCACTGCAAAGACCCCGAGGGATGGTCTGGCCACGACTCTCTGGGTAAACCATTCTAGTGTTTCACAGCAGGTGGGGTTTGGAGAGGGAAGTGAATGTGTCATTTTCTTTTCTTTTTTTTCCTCTTCAAATTTTGGAACTGATCAGAAATGATCAAATTCTGAGCACAGACCGGCCCCAGGGCCGAACATGAACACTGCTCGCTTGCAAAAGTTACCCCTTCCTTAGCTGCAGGCCTTCCAGAATTACGCAGAGACTGACACTGAGTGATGAGATGGAAAGATGTTTTCTAAGAGCAATCCCCTAGTTGATCCAACCAGAACCTGCTCTAGGGAGATGCTCCGTCCTCTCCGTTTCCAAAGAGGTCTGTTTGTTGAAGTGGATTAATTTTCACTTGGTACTCACAATATCCTACCCACCTTTTAACATAGTTTTAGAAACTCAACCCTTTAATCTGCTATTTACAAACCAATCCTTTTTAGTGTGTGTGTGGGTCAAACTCCTAACCAGTCACAATCTAAAGATCTTTGTTGTAGAGGCAAAATTAACCCAGATTTTCCACTGTGCTCCTGGAAACCATCAATCCTCCCCGCCCAAATCTCACTCCTCTATTCTCCCCCGTTACTACAATTTTCCCCCCTGCTGCCTAATGAGCCCTCCAGAGACCCTGAAGCATCCACACTGCATTGTAAACCTGGGCTTACAATTGCCCATTACAGCTCCCTCCGAGTCCCGGCATCAATAAATGAGGGCAGCGCAGCAGAGATTGGGAGGGAAGCTGTGGTTTTATTTCACCATGAATTACAAAACCTCTTTGAACTCCAGAGCTCAGGATAGAGCCAGTGAGAAATAGCCTCTAATACAGAGATAAGGTTTTTACAGCTATGTATTTCACACCAGCAACTTGGCAAAGCCTAGGCTGGGGCAGTAATGGAATCAGAAAGTATGGAGTGAATGAGGAGCTCAGAGGGACAGCCTGTGATTGTGATAGCCTCCAGTCACCTCCCAGGAGCGGTTCTATCATTCTGTCTGCCTGTTTGTGTGCAGCACACAAGCACAGCATGGCCAGGATTTTCAGAAGGGCTCAGCACCCACACTCAGGGCCAAATTTTCAAAGATGCTACATGTAGGCACCTAAAAAGATGGATTGTCAAATATGCTCAGTATGCTGGTTGTCTGGTGGGTGCTTAGCCCTTGTGAAAATCTGGCCCTGGATATGTAAAATGCAGGGCTGGATTTCCCACAGAGCTCAGGACCAGACTTTCAAGTACTCGGCACCTGCTACTGGGGAGACATTTAAAAAAAATGGTTTCCAATTTAGGCATGAAAAAGGGGCCAGATTTTCAAAAATGCTCTGCACCCACCCTGCACCCCAGGTGCTAAGTGCTTTTGAAAAACTGGCACACAGAGTGAATTTCTGTGTTTATATGCCTGCGCTAACCTGTATAAGCGAGAGTGTGTATGTAAGTGCCTATTTACGTGGGTTTCTATGCAGGAGCTTATATTTATGTATGTATGCATAGCATGAGTGTGGTTTTGGATGAATGTGTGTACTTGTTTGTCTAACCTACACACGTGCATATGTGTGTGTGTTTCCAATGGTGGTTGAATGTGTGTGTCAAGGTGCACTATTTGGGTAGGTGTATTTATGGGTGACTGTAAATATTTGTATTTGTGTACATCTGTGTTTATTTGTGTGTGTGCATCTCCAGGTACATGTTGTAAGTGTGCCAACCAGTGTCCACCTGTGTGTGTTTTCATGGGTACATATAAGTGCGTGTGCATGATATGAGTGTTTGGCCTGTGCGTGGATCTGAGTGTGTGCCTTTGCAGAGTGCAGAAGGAGAGAGCGGTGACCTCTGAAATGGATGCTGTGCTGAGGAGACAGATGTCTGTCACATGGGGACGTAGGAGAATCAGTTGCCTCAGCCAATTTGGGAAATTATATACGCCCCATATCAGGTTCTTCTGCTGCCTGAACACAGACAGGTCTCCACCACCCAATGTGCACAGAAAACTGAAGAGTAGTAAGAATTTAAAACCTGCCCTGTGCAGTTTTTCTTGTTCCCCTTTGCTTTCTCCTACAGTAGGTACATAAGTGCATTGTCTGCACTCCCCACGGTGCTGGTGCAAGGGTGAAAGTCCCACCAGATCAGAACTGTTAGGAGCTGTGTGGATCAGAGGGCAAGGACGTGGTCCCTTTAACTCAAGATGGATATGCCTAGAGGATGTTGCACTGGGAAACTGCAGAGTTAAATGGGCCCTGCTACAGCAAAGTAAAGGGGCCACAGGGTAAAGAAGAATCAGGTTTGGAGCTCCTACTGATGACAACCTTCTCCAAAGAGGGAAGATGTCTCGCCGCACAGACGGGTATGAAATATTACCACTCCTCGGACAGCGCTATCCCCTACATCCTTAAATTCTGCTTTGTGGGTCAAGTTGATTGTTCACCTACTCTGGAGGAACATGAAAGTCGGCGGGCCTGGGGACGGGTATTTAGTAACATCCACCACCACTGACCTTCACTCGTTGAGGGTTCATCCAGTGCTGGATGTCTTGTATGGTCTCATTCACATGCAGCAGGATGGGCTCGTTGTGATCCGGACACGAGGTGGTGCATTCAGCTCCTTCATGGCACATGCAGAGGGGAACGAAGGAAGAAAGCAAACACCGTGTCACTCTCCTCCCCTCATTTCAATGATCTGAATACCCTCCATCTCCCTACTCTGCAGAACGATTACTACAGACAACCATAATGGAGCTCTTCACCTCCACGACCCTCGCAACCTCTTGGGATTTACATTGTGAGAGGATTCTGACCACACCCCACAGCTTGTGACCCTAGGACCAGAAGGGGAGGGAGATATGCATAAGGGCTTGCTTCTTAAGGTGACCAATAGATTACAATATCAAAATAGCACAAAATCCATGGATCGAATGGGGGATTTATTCACTTCCTGAAGCAATCACTCAGAGGCAGAGTCATTGAAGGCAGTTCCATTTCAAGAGCTCTTTCTGCAGCCGTGAAGCGACTGAGCAGAGGCCAACAAACTCCTCTCACTTCTGACATGGACAACGAGCCAATGGCCTGATTTCCCCAAATTAGAAGACCCTGAAATAATGGTGAGCACATCTAATGATGTTGCAGGCTGGCTATCACCTAAGCCCCATGCTAAACAAGAAGTAAGAGGAGAGGCAATGATCAATTTGTTCACGTGTAAACTGGTATTTTCTCTGATTAACTGCCATGCCCTGCGGGAATCCTACCCTTGTTAAAACACACTGCGGTGCTCTGCAGTAACGTGGTGACACAACCATAGGCCCTAGCGTGCTGGACTATTACCATTTCCCCCCTAGCAAATGGCTGCTGAGAGGGGCAGCTGCTGCAACCCTGTCATTAGAGATCCTGCACTCCAATCTGCGTGAGGGGGAGTTCATCTGTGGAGTGGTTTGGATGGCTGTGCCTTTGGCTCAAAAGTCACCACAGCCAGGGGGAGCAGATGAGGTGTTTGAGGAGAAAAGGAAAAGTGTTAGGGTCACACTGTCCCTGGCTGGGTACGGTTTTTCCCCCAGCCACCTCTGTCTTTTTTTTTTTCTTGTTCTCACGTGGAGGAGCCAGTTGGAACAAAGCAGGAGCCAGTTAGTTTAATTAGGGAGGCTTTGTTTCTGTTTTACGTCTCTCGTCTGAGCAGTAGTGACTCCACTGATTTGACTGGATATCTGCCAGGTTTGGCTAGGCCCCTGAGTGGAAGGAAAAGATCCTCTTTTGGGGGACATCCAGATGACTTTCAAAATACATGACCTGCTCCTGAGAAGTGCTGATGTGAGACACTCACGAAGTGTGTGTCAATTTCTCCAGCTAGTGGCCGCTCCACTAGACCAGGGGTTCTCAGCCTTTTCCTTTTTGAGGCCTCCCCTCCCCAGCAATTGTTTTTCTGCATATAAAAGCCAGGGCTGGCGTGAGAGGGTAGCAAGCAGGGCAGTTGCCTGGCGCCCCACACCACAGAGGGCACCACAAAGCTAAGTTGCTCGGGCTTTGGTTTCAGCCCCAGGATGCAGTCTGGTGCAACAGGACTTTGGGTTTCTGCCCTGGGTCCTTGGGAGTCTAATGCTGGCCATGCTTGGCAGACCCCCTGAAACCTGCTCGCGGCCCCCCATGGGGCCCAGGGCCACTGGTTGAGAACCGCTGCACTAGAAGATAACAGACTTCAGAGGCTACCCTAAGAGAGTTACCCCTTTAGCTGAAAAGGTCAAGGTCCAAGGTTCTGGTCCCAGGCCAGGAGAGGAGAGGGAGAGCTCAGTGGTTTGAGCATTGGCCTGTTAAACCCAGGGTTATGAGTTCAATCCTTGAGGGGGACACTTAGGGATCTGGGGCAAAATCAGTACTTGGTCCCACCAGTGAAGGCAGGGGGGCTGGACTCAATGACCTTTCAGGGTCCATTCTAGGAGATAGGATATCTCCATTAATTTTTTTTAATCTATGCTGCAGGCCAGTACTCTGAGCTCCCTTGATTCCTACTGAAGCTTTTCTGAGGGTGTGGGGCACACTCAGGATTGGGCCCCAGGGATCTGTCTTCTGGACACGTCTAATGCAAGCTCAACTAACAAGCATCCACTGGAAGGGAGGTGAAAAGGGCCAGGAGCACACAAAGAAGGGCTGAAAAGCCGCCTTGCCTCCAGCACCGAGCAATGTTCCCTGGGAACGGGAGAATCAGTCTTTCTTCTCTGAAAAAGTGGCAACCCCTGGTAGGTAAGCAAAGGTCACCTCATCTCAAGGGTAAAATGCACTGTCAAATTAAGAGTCGCTGCTGCCTGCTCACAGCTCACTCCACTGTGCTATTTACACTCAAGGAAAGGAGCAGGTCTCAATTGTTTTGATATATGATCCGTAATTGGCACCATTAAAGAGAAGTGATCTCATCCAGGTTGTGTTCCTCTCCCCGGGGACGGGACTGAAGCAGGCTCCTGCTACCTTACAATGGTTACAATATAATGAGAGATCTGCACAACAGGGAACACTTTCTCCAAGTTCAAAGGGACAGCAGAGGGGGGAGGAGGTTTAGGGAAAGGGGCTGGGTGGGGGGAGGAAGGGGCCCAGGGTTTCTCTCCAAGCTGCATCTAATACAGCTCACATTCGAATGCTCCAGTATGGCACTTGGATGGTGACCTTGGGAAATGCACGTGCAAGCCGGTGTGCAGAATGGTAAATATAGCACGTCCCCCAGCAATCTGAATCTGACCTACAACGGAGCTCAGCACAGGCAGCAGTTCAAAGCCTAGCTGTTATATCCTTGGGGCAGCCGGTGTAGGAAGCAATCACTTGAGGCCAGAGAGCAGACAGCTAACCAAAACCTCCATTTTATTTACAGATACAGAGAGCTCACTCAGCCGGTTGAAACCGGCTGAGCTATCCCTTAATAGTCTAACTCAGTTGCCATAGTAACAAAACCCATGACAACCAAATACACAACATATTCCTCCCCCCCTAATAAGAACATCCCCTAAATAAAACACACACTAAACTAGAGAAGGAGGGTAGACTGCCTCCATTCCCGGCTAAACCCTGGGGATTATTTTGCCCCATAACTGTGGGTTCGCCCTAACTAAAGATCCAGCCGATGAGGAGGCCTTCTGTCTCTAGGTGGATTATGGCGAACTTCTGGTGTTGTTGCACCCGAAAGTACTAGAGGCTCAGGGTCCGCAGCACGAATAGGTGAGGAGGTGGTATCAGCTCGTGCTGGGCAAAGGGGTATCTCAGCTGCCGGCAGTAATGGAGGAGAACAATCAGGAACAGGTGACTCATGATTCGGTGTCTCACCAGGAGGGGTGAAGTCAGACCCCTCAACTGCAGATGGGTCCTGAAGACTGGCATGACCTGGCAACAGCTGATCTACATGTCGCCGCCAGGTAAGGTTCTCTGCAGTCCGGACTGTATAGGAAACAGGTCCTGTTTGAGTGATGACTGTGGCCGGGACCCATTTAGCTCTGGAAGTATAATTCCGAGCCAAAACTGGCTCTCCTGGGCTAAAGGTTCGGTCTTTTGCTCTGGGTGCCCGTCTGATGACTTGATATTGCTGCTGATGTTGCACAGTTTGTCTGGGTTCAGAAGGTTTCTGCAGATCAAAGCAAGTGCGCAGCTGTCGTCCCATCATTAGAAAGGCTGGGGATGCCTGGGTCGCAGCATGAGGTGTGTTTCTATAGGAAAGTAAGAAGGTATCCAGACGCTTTTGAATGGAGTGTTGTCCCTTTGCTGATTTCAAAGCGTTTTTCATTGTCTGCACAAATCTTTCAGCTAATCCGTTGGTGGACGGATGATATGGTGCTGACGTGATGTGGTGTATCCCATTTGCCTTCATAAAATTTTGAAACTCCTGAGAGACGAACTGCGGTCCGTTGTCGCTCACAAGTTGTTCCGGCAGACCAAAACGACTAAAGAGTCCTCGTAGTTTTTGGATAGTACTCTCTGCAGTAGTGGACTGCATTATAGAGATTTCTGGCCATTTAGAATGGGCATCTACTGCCACCAAGAACATGCTTCCTTCAAGGCGGCCAGCAAAGTCAACGTGAATACGTTGCCACGGGTTTACAGGCCAGTCCCATGGGTGTAGGGGTGCCCACTGGGGTGCATTTCTTACACCCTGACATGACATACAAGCTTTTGCCTTCTCTTCAATAGCACCGTCCAATCTAGGCCACCAAAAATAGCTTCGTGCAATTTCCTTCATGCGCACTATTCCACAGTGACCGGAATGTAGCTGTTCTAACATCTGTGATCTCAGGGGTGGTGGAATAATGACATGCCTCCCCCACAACAAACAACCAGATTGGACCGATAACTCCGTCCGCCTGGACATGTAGGGAACAAGGTCGGGTGAGACCGGAGAGGTTTGTCGAGATTTTCCATGCATCACCAGGTCCATAACTTGGGCTAATACTGGGTCAACGTGGGTTGCCTTCTTTATCTGAGTAGCAGTGATGGGTGTATTCTCTACCTGTTCAAAGTAGAAGATTTCCTTCTGGGCACTCTCTTGATGTTTGACCGGTAAAGGCAACATTGAGAGGCCATCTGCATTGCCGTGCAGAGTGGATTTCCGATATTTGATTTCATATGTGTGTGCAGAAAGTATCAATGCCCAACGTTGCATACGACTAGCAGCTAATGGGGGAATGCCTGTGTAGGGTCCAAAAATTGATGTCAGAGGTCGATGGTCTGTAAGAAGAGTAAACTTTCGCCCAAACAGGTACTGATGAAACTTCCTAATTCCAAAAACAATTCCTAATGCCTCACGTTCGATTTGGGCGTAGTTAGTTTCTGCTTTGCTTAGAGTGCGTGAAGCAAAAGCAATAGGTCTTTCTTCTCCCGAAGGCATAATGTGTGACACGACCGCTCCCACTCCATAAGGGGAAGCATCGCAGGCCAATTGCAGGGGTAAGGATGGATCAAAGTGCGTTAGAACTTCAGAATTTAACAATGCATCCTTAGCTTTGTTAAATGCAACATCACAGGCTTCAGTCCACTTCCAGGCCTTGTTCTGCCCAAGGAGCTCATGAAGTGGTTTTAGCAGTGTGGCTAACTGTGAGATGAACTTTCCATAATAGTTCAGTAGTCCTAGAAATGAGCGCAGCTGGCTTACATTTCGAGGTGGGGGAGCCTCCACAATAGCTTTAACTTTTGCAGGGGCCTTATGAAGACCTGCAGAATCGATGATGTGTCCCAAATATTCAACAGAGGGCTTGAAGGATTCACACTTGTCTTTGCGAACTCGTAGGCCATACTCTTCCAGTCTTTGTAGGGTAGCCTCTAAATTCTTTAAGTGATCCTCTTCATTTCTTCCAGTGACCAGGATATCATCCTGATAGCACTGAACTCCTAACAAGCCACACAAGATCTGGTCCATGTTAAAGGTCATTGAGTCCAGCCCCCTGCCTTCACTAGCAGGACCAATTTTTGCCCCAGATTCCTAAGTGGCCCCCTCAAGGATTGACATGCAGTGGCACTTCCTCTTGTGAGGAGGTGTCACCTTGATCATCCTGGGTCTGCTCTAGGGTATGCAAGGTTCCTCTTTTTGTCGGCCAGACCACAGGCCTCTTTTTCTTTTGTTTACAGGCATACTCAATGTGTCCCTTTTTGCCACAGTGTCGACACACCAGGTCCTTACACCAGCATTCTGATGCCTGGTGTCCTGGCTTACCACAGCGGTAACATTCTTGACTCTGCACAGTTTTGTGGGTCGGTTCTTGTGACACTTTTTGCACCCTAGGGGGTGCACCGATGTATTGTGCCTCCCTTGTAGCCAGTTCCATGGAGACAGCAATATCAACAGCCTTCTGTAAGGTAAGCTGAGCCTCTGTCAGTAGGCGCTTCCGTATAGCTTCACTGTACAGGCCACACACTAACCTGTCACGCAGGGCATCATTTAACATTTCTTTAAATTCACAGTGTTCTGCTAGCTTTTTTAGAATGGCTACAAATTGTACAACTGTTTCATCTTCCTTTTGGTCTCTTTTGTGGAACCTATATCTTTCAGCAATTACCAGTGGTTTTGGGGAAAAATGGGACCCCAGGATTTCCACAATGTCACTGTAAGATTTAGTTGCTGGCTTAACAGGGTGTAGTAAGCTGTGTAGCAGGGAGTAGGTTTTAGCCCCTACAACACTTAAGAATATTGGCACCTTCTTCGCTTCTGTAATGTCATTTGCAATAAAAAAAAGCTCAAAACGCTCAGTATACACATGCCACTGCTCTGTATTCTCATCAAAAGGTTCCAGAGGCCTGGTCAGAGTAGCCATGATTTTAGTTTCACTTTCACAGTCAGTGCAAACAAGCAGCTTTTTTTGTTTGTTTGTTCTTTACCTTAACTTCTACTTCCTTCTGTTACTGGAGCAGCACTGGAGTCTCACCCTCGTCGCCACTTGTTATATCCTTGGGGCAGCCGGTGTAGGAAGCAATCACTTGAGGCCAGAGAGCAGACAGCTAACCAAAACATCCATTTTATTTACAGATACAGAGAGCTCACTCAGCCAGTTGAAACCGGCTGAGCTATCCCTTAATAGTCTAACTCAGTTGCCATAGTAACAAAACCCATGACAACCAAATACACAACACTAGCAGCCCATGCTGAGTACTTAGGCAGAAGTAAGATAGACCTTTCTGAGGGTTCCCAAAGAACGTATTGGTATGTGGGTTTGTCACTCTTACGAGATGCTCAGGCGGGGCTTATAATCTTCATGGGAGGAGGGCTGAATTTCTCACTGACCTGGCCCACTACTGGAATGCCTCCTCCTCCCTGCTGGCTTCCTATCCTTCTGCATCAATGCTCTGCTCTGCCCAGGCCTGCATCTCTGTCCCTCGGCCCCTTTTGTGGGCCCCATGCTACATCCAATCTCTTGCTGGCCCCATCTACACTAACCATTTTCTTCAGCTCTCCAACTGTGGCCACATCACTGGTGCGACCCCATGGTGGTAGAAATGGAGGCAGGAGGTGGGACACCAGTGTAAACAGAGAACGAGTGGCTTTGCCACCGGGTCATGTAGACCTGCTCTGAGCAGGGTTCAGTGACACAGCCAGTCTGTGGTAGCCCTGGTACCCCTGTCGCTACGGGCAGAGCTGCATTAGCGCTAGTGCAATGCTGGGAGATTGCCCCAAAGCACTGGAGAAGAGACGGCCTTTGTCTCCTTCTCCCACTCTTGACCTTGTGGTGTTTTCACACGGCCCCTAGGACTGAGGCAGTCTCCTTTAGTATTATTATTTGTATTCTAGTAGCAACTAGGAACCCCAACTGAGATCAAAGCCCCATTGAGTGAAGCACAGACAGAGAGTGGGTGGGGAAACAGAGGCACAGCAAGGGTAAGTGACTTGCCCAAGGTCACACAGCAAGTCAGTGGCAGAGCTGGGGATGGAACCCAGTCCAGTAACCTATGCACTAGACCTCTTCCAGAAAAGTGCACAAATTATTCCTCACTTATTTTGGTGAACCTTTCACCATTACCCACACTCCTATTCTTTCCCCCCTATACCTTCTGGTTAATTCTTTAAATAAAACACATAGAAGAGTATAAATCAATAAAAAAGCTTGGTGCTAACATGGTAGGTTGGTATCACGCACACGCATGTGCACAAACACAGCAATCACATGATTTTTGTTGTTGAAACCCTCCACCTTTCCCATCCCTCCCCACTCCCTGCCATTGTCTGCTGTCAGGGCTCACAACATGGCTATGTTCTGTCTAAGGCAGATGATAAACTCCCTGGAGTAAGGATCTTGTCTTCCTCCATATCTGTAAAGTGATATAGGTTTCTATGAGTCATAATAACTGATCATATGAGAGTGCGCGCACTGGTAAGTGATTTTGTGTGCCTTCAGATGCATGCGCCTGTGGATGTGTGTGTTTGACAAAGAATGTGGTTGGATGGGTGAATTTATATTTGCAGAGGAGTATTTATGCATGGGGGAGTGCACTTGTGTCTTTGTGAATGTGCATGGGTGGGAGAGCATGTTTGTGTGTGTGCGTATGTACGTGTGTGTATTTCTGTGTTGGTGGGGGTGAGACTATATGGGTGAGAATATCTGTGAGTTTTGTATGTGTGCGTGAACATGGGTAGCTGAGTGGGAATATTTTCCTGTTTGTGTGTATGTGTGTGTGGGGGGGGGGGGAGGGGATTCACCTAAGACCAAGAGGAAATGCGTGTGTATTTCTTCACTTATTTTAAAAAGATCATATTGGATTTGTCGCTCTTGTAGTTTGATCCCGGGAACTGCTCATTAAACTCAGCAGGACAAGGGACGTGGTGGAAGTGGAAATGCTGTGAGGGACTAGGAAGGCAGCATATGTTACCTGGCGTGTGGCATCTGAAAGCTTGATGTTCTCTGCAAATCCTCTAATTAGCTGCTTCCCACTCGGGCAAATTGGTCCCCAAAACACGATGACCCAAGGACTCCTGTCTCCTCCCTTTCCCCCCTCCCCACCAGCTGCGGCCATTGCTTGAGCTCATATACCTATTCCATAGCCGTGCGCACAATGCAGCTTGAAGTTGCTGTTGAGCTGAGTGGGAAGAGAGCACTGGCCCTGCATCTCCTTGCAGAGGTGAAAGGAGCCGCTCCAGGTGCCATCCTTCCGGCAGTGAATCACGTTGTTACCACGGCCCTGGGAATGGGAAAAGCAAAATATAGTCAGAAAAGTGACAGAACAAGAATCAGAATCGAATCAAGGGCTGATGTTCTCTGGGAGCTGGGAAGGCCTAGGGGTTGGGCTTTTAGCTTAGCGAGAAAGGGAATCGGCCTTCCTCAAAAGGACAAAGAAAAGACAGACGGTATCCTGCCCTGACAGACAGATGCACACTAACATTGTCTATGTAATGTTATGGCCTGTAATGGATGCTCTCAAAATGGACCCAAGCTAACTAGAATAAGGGAACTATCACCCAATGTTCCCTCTTTCTTGATTATAAGGTGTCTGTGCGGAGGGCAGCGAACCTTTTTCTCCTTTCCCTTTTCTAGCTAGTTACATCATCCTCCTATGGAAGAGAACAAAGAGTCCCCTAAGCCCATGTGAAGCAGAAACAAAGGCAGGACACTTCTCTGTGAGGTTTAGCTGGGGTGATCTTTAGAGCCTGTCTGCTGTGACTGACAGCAAAGGAAGAGACTGCAATAGAGAAGCACAGAGAGAGAGAGGGAGAGAAAGAAATCATCGTGTGAGTGTGTGGAAGCGTGTGAGGGTGGGGGAGGGTGCGGGATATGACATTTGTCTTACAAAAAGAGACCCTGTGGAATATTGGAGAATGAATGAAAGTCCGCGGGGAAATATCAGGCCCTTTTAAAACACCAAAGACGCGCACAAGGCTTCTTTCATCAGATCTATGCTTGTGGCACCCAGGGAGTTCTGCATGAGCTGTTCTGCATGAAATGCAAGCCCAGCCGTTACTGGGGAGACACGGGACATTCTGCACCAGGATATCTTGTGGGGCTGGGTTGTCTAGCTCCCAGCGGTGTTCTGCATTGGATATGTTATGGGATCTGGGCATCTCTCTCCCAATCCCTGGCATGCAAGGGGGGTTTAATGTAATCCATGTACTTGTCACTCAGTGGGGTGTACTGGACATTCTCTGTGAGCTATCTTGGGGAGGGGGGGGTCTATGTGCCTGATGTGAAGTATTTTCAGACAGAGTCATCAGCAGGCGAGGGGGGTATTCTCTGGGACCCGCATGCCTCCCTCTGCAGGTGCCTGAGGCGTCCCGTGCAGGTTGCATAACAGGATCTGCACACTAAGTCCCCAGCACAGCCCTCGGTGTTTTGCTTGTGCTGCTCGTCACCTTTGTTTTGCTCTTGGTTCCAGGAGGAAATTTGTTTTTCTCTTTGACATTCTTATCCTTCCCCGCTGAGCTTGTTGACGAACACGATGTTCAGGGGGTGATGCAACTGGTCTTCTCTGCAGGCTACTGGGTTGACTCTTTAGCCCGCTTGTTTGTGTGCTGGAGGGTGATAATATCATTTGAATTTTGACTGCCTGGCAGAGACCAGTACCTGTGACTCTCACTGGCCCAAGGGTAACCATGCAAACAGCATGAAAGTCCAGACTAGTTGAAGAATGTTAGGGGAGGGACCGGAACCCCAATTCCCTGCTTTGTTTTGCTGCTTACTGGGTCAGACAGCACAGAGCACCTACGTACTGGGAACGTTTTCTCCTGCAGCAAGAAGTTCTTGTCATATGGTGGGAAGAGAAGGTATTTGAGTGGAAGAAACTCTATTTCCCCAGACTCCTTTGTGAATGAACAATCCGAATAAGACGTGGAGAAGATCTACTGGACCATGTTGTCCATCCCCTCTAAGATTTGTACCTATAGCACATTATGGCATTTCCTACGGCTGCAGCCCAGCCTCTAAGCACTATACGAAATGTCCCTTAAAATCCTTGCTTCTTTCTTTCCTGTGACATTGCAATTGCAATCTATAAACGGTCTGAATCTGGTGCTGTGACAGTGAACTAAAGGTTTCATTCAAGGTACAAGGTTCTGTTTGCCTTCTCTGGGCATTACGGTATTGTCAGAGGTTGCAAGAGAAGCATCTGGTACTGACCACTGTCAAAGACAGGGTACTAGGTTCAATCTAGTCCAGCAACTCCTACCTCATATTTGTGGTGGTAACTTTTCTCAGGTTTGCAGAGACAGCTTAGATCTCATTTTCATTTGGTGTGTGCACAGTAGCTAGAGAAGGAAGAGATTTGTTGTATTTGTGTGAGTATTTATGTGTACCTGCTTAAACAGTCACTGCATACCTGTGGTCAGTCCATTACAGACTGAGATATCATGAGTGTAGAAGGCTTTGGGCTAGATTCTCAAGTGAGTTACACCCCTTTGCTCAACTCGGGTAGAAAATTCCAGCAGAGAACTCTCCTGGTGGAGAACTCTGCTGAATGTTACTTTGCCTCTGCGTCTCCCAACCCATAGCTGGCATAGGGGCCATGTTAGGGCAGGAAAGCTGTGCTGTGCTGTGCTGATCCTCCACTGGCCTACGGTCCATTAAGGACACCAGTGGTGCAACTTAGTGTTGACCAACAGCAGCTCTAAGGGTACATCTACGCAGGGATCAAAAACCCGCGACTGGCTTGGATCAGCTGACTTGGGCTCGCTGGGCTCAGGCTCCGGCACTGAAAAATTGCTGTGTAGATGTTCAGGCTCGGGATGGACTCTGCGAGGGTAAACGGTCCTGAACGTCTATACAGTGAGATTTAGCCCTGCAGCTCAAGCCCTGTGAGCCTGAGTCAGCTGACCCAGGCCAGCCACAGCAATGCTGCGGGTCTTTTATCCCTGTTCAGACATACCCTAAGTGTCACGAGGGCTGGGGTGTCAGAACGGCGTCACCAGCTCCCTGACAGCCTCTCCCCTACTCCTGCAAGAAGCTGATCTCTGGAGCAGGAGAAAATCTGGCAGAGGATGAAACTCCAGGTACCACATGCTTATCAGTGATGACTGAGCATGGTTTGTTATTGTGACACGTGTGTTGCACTTCCGTCGTAATTTGCAAAATACACACGTGGTAGCAGTGTTCAATAGCGACTTTTAAAGGTGACCCGGATTTATGCTCCCAGAGCTGGCTATGCTTGGGTTACTGTTGCATTATATTTGTAAAGTACTCCAAGATTCCAGTACTCTGGAATGCTGGGATATGGAGGAAAGCCGATGAGCAAAAGATTTTGACTGCAGAAACTAACTGCCTGAGTGGAATACTGACAGTTTCAGGACTACAGAAAATAAAAATGAAGTGATAAGAAAAACAGCTTGGGATAGAAATAACTCTATTATGGAAGATTCAGTAAAGACAACGGTGATGGTCTGGAAACAAGTCAGGAATGGACCCAGAAAGGATACCATACATAGCGATACATACCAGAGTGCTAGGAACTAGAAACAGAGAAAGACCGAGGAGGCACAGTGAAGAACGACATAGAACAAAAAGGGTTTCAAGATGAAGAAAGCCGTGAAGCTAGTGCAAGACAGAAAGTGGTGGGCAGACTTCATTCAGCCCCATGGTCGCTTGCAGAGCTGGCTGACGGGAATCAAAGAAGATGACGTCAAGTTCCCAGGACATCTGCTGCTATAGTAATATCCTGTCCATCATTCCCTAGCCTGCATAATCTCTTGTGAAAATCCCAGCTGTTTTTCTTGCTTGGATGAAGCATGCATTATCACCTTGTATATCTGAGAAAATCTTAGTGGGTTTTATTCCTTAGATAATTAACACGTCTCGGGCAGGTCAGATGAGGTCAGGGGTCCTGTCTCTTTCTCTTTCTTTTTGTTCTGTAATCTGTTTTCTGTTATATCTGGAAATATCTTTCCCTGGAGGACATTTTTCCAAGCTGCTTCTTGTGCATTTGTTTGAGATGTTTCCTGAACTGACCACCAGAATCTTATTTTAAAGTGCATAAGCGCATCCCAATGGGTTGCAAAGTGTCCCTCATGTCACCATTGCAGCCTCATTAACTCAGCTAACTCTCACTCCATTGCCCGTTACACCTCACTGGCCTTGTAAAAATGCACAAACCTTGTAGCACCATTTATTCCTCAATATTATGCACAGCCCTTGTTATACTGCATAGATAGGCCACATAAGTCCATACTTGTCCTGTGACATCATCACTTTGCCCCTGTTCTGCCCCAGAGGTCTCTTAACTCTGCACAGGCCTCCTAACACCACACAGACCTTGTAACCTCCCGCATCCTTCATTACATTGCACCGTTGTAACACACTACCCAACCCTCCTTTCATAGCACAGACCTCAGAGTGCCACACAAGCCTTGTAACGCCAGCCAGGCCTCCGCACCATTCTGGTTAATCTCACACCAAAGCACAGTGTCCCAGGATTCAGTCCCTCTCTACTCCTCACCACAACAGCAAGAGAGCAGGGGATGACAAGAAACACACTCTTACTTTCTTCCAGAACTGTCACAGTTTTAAGTACAGAAAACCTGACTGCTCCCTCTTCCAAGGCTGTGTCTTTTTATCATTTGGAGCAAACATCAGCAGTGTCCTTCGGGCTATTAGCCTGATGGCAGACGCAGTCCATTTTCAATCGACCCTCAGAAATTTCAATTATATTAAGAAGTATTTTGGCAGGGTATTCTCTGCTCTCCGAACTACGTGCAATCGCAGTAACTTCCAGGTCCTCCACCTTCTCTTACCAAATGTATCAAGCAGCAGCACTTTTAGGAGAATTTAGTCATCTCACAAATTGAAATTATGCTCTGGTTCAGAAAACCAAACAGCTCAAACTAGCTATTGAACTTAATAAAGACTAGAGCCTCCTCTGCTGCAAACCAGCATAGTTCCAATGAAGCCAATGGAGCTACACTGATTTACATCAGCTGAGGATCTGGCCCTAATTGTTTAATGACATCTTATATCCAGCAGGGGCGGCTCCAGGCATCAGCTTATCAAGCAGGTGCTTGGGGCGGCAACTCCGGAGCGGGGCAGCACTTTCAGGTATTCGGCGGCAATTCGGCGGAGGGTCCCTCGCTCCTGCTTGGAGCGAAGGACCTCTCGCTGAATTGCCGCAGATCGCGATCGCGGCTTCTTCTTCTTTTTTTTTTTTTTTGGCTGCTTGGGGCGGCAAAACCCCTGGAGCCGGCCCTGATAGCCAGAGAAACACTATAGCTCAGGAAAGCTTAAGTATTGCTTAAAGTGTTGAGATCATATAAGAGTAAACTACGATACGATATAAATGCCTGGACTGCCCAAGGAAAACAAAACCCAAGAACCAAAACTTATGACGTTAAAAACAGACAAAGCCACCCAAACAAAAGCCACGTAACAACCAAGACAAGTGCTAAACTTCACTGCTCGGTTGCTTTCTTTTTCTCTGTCCCATCTCCCTCCTGTATTAGTATGTTCTTAGAGAATGTCTCTCTAGATTACAAAATCCTGCCCTCTTACCTGTCTGTAAAGCCCCCAGCATACACCATTAGCTCTCCATGCATAAATGATGAATATAATTATCATCCTAATAAAATATTTCCCAACTAATAACACTACTGTTTCTCCTTCACCCCTACTCCCACATTTTCTCCTTCTTGGGCACTTTGCTCTCCATTCGTACAGAGACATTATAGGAGCATAGTTAGTTTTTCCATTGTGACCACAAGAAGCTTTTAATGAGCACGATATTACTAAGGACACTGCGCAGCTCGCCTGTCAGAACCCGGAGGTATTGCTCGAGACAGTGCATTACAGGTAACAGCATATCACGCTCTGCAGCCCAGTGCCTTCTCCAACATCCACGGAAGCCTGCTCCTGAACTGCTCACATGACCACACAGCACTATTACTACCTGCAACAACCTTTTCACCCATCTTATGGAAACTCAGTGCAAGCAATCACTGAGACCTCAGACCAGAAACACAGTGGCCATTCTCTGCAGGGCTGAAGGGACTTGCCTGATCCAATGAAGATGGATTTATATGGCCACATCCTAAAAGGCCCAAAGCATCCTCAAATCCCACTGATGCCCATGGGAACTAAGCCCGTCCCAGGAGGTGTGCAGCCTCTCTTAGATTTGGTTCCTGAGGAAGCCGGGCGGCACATACAAGATTTACCAGAAACTAGTTCCTGTTGGCTTAAGTTATTTGGACCCAAAAGGAACTAACTGATTGATTGTCGTCTTCCTCACACTTGATCCTGCATTCACTGTTGAACTGGAAGCCGTTGGTGCACTGGTACAGCCCATGGAACTTCGAGGGTGGAGGGTCACAGGTGACGGGCACGCACGCCCCAGCTAGCCAGGTGCCATCTTGCATGCACTGGATCTTAAAGGCCCTCCTTCCATGTAGAAACAAACCAGAGTATTTAGTGAGTGGCTGAGTCAGCTACAGCTCTGAAGAACCTGAGCTCTGTTTAGCAAGCTGCAGGAAATGACCGTGTTTGTGCTTTTCACACTAGGGATCAAGTTGTGAATTTGCATCGTGTGGTCTTAGAGCAAAAATAATGAGATGCAAAACCAACATTCACTCTGCTGGTCTAATCCCCTCTTCTGCCTTTCACACATCTCCCAGAATACTGCTTCCCCAGTTTGTGGGCTGTCTGAAATGGGTTGAACAGGGTCAGAAATATGACAGTAGTAAGCCTTCCCCACAGAGTTTCAAAGGGAACTCCCTAGGTTGTATATTAAAGATATATTTCTAAAGTAGGTCCTTAGCATAAACTTTTGGGGAATGCAGGCTGGAATTGTCAAAGGATCCTGATTGAGTTAAGCTCCCATCTCCCATTGAAGGGTGGGTGCCTAATTCCCTTTGGTTCCTTTGAAAATCCCAGGTGTTCTATCCCCTGTCCTTGGAAGAGCACTAATAGGGAGAACTCCCATTACTCTGTGTCAAGAAAAAGATCTTCTTTCTCATGTCTATGGGATCTCCTCTGCAGCCTACCCTATCCTCATTCTGTACTCATAGGATCTCTAGTGGTAGAGCTGGTCCAATTATTCATTGCAGATAAATTATCCACTGAATTTAACTGTCTTTTCTGTTGGTAAACACACTTTGATATCTACTGATTTAGCCATTATTTTAACTGTTTGACAAATAGTTTATGTGAATTAATTTCAGCATATGGATTGCGAGTTAATTATTTTCTTGGACTATTCAGTATTTATTATTCATTATCAGTGGTGTGTTACTAGTCACCTAAGTCATGCAGAATTGTTTCTGCTATCTCATCGGATGACAGAAGCTTTTTCAACAGGTGAAGAATGAATCGTGAACACTGAATAATTAATGCTCTTTCTGGCGCATACATATTTTTGTTCGGATGTGAATATGGGTATTTGTCTGAAGAACGACCACTCCCCAAACATTTGGATGAACAAAAGTACATTCGGGAATAATGAATAAAAATGGCATGAATATGGTTGAACCAAACAGCTGTTTGGAATCTGAGCAAATGGCTCCAAACATTGTTTTTACTGTATACAGCAAACTTTGTTTGGAATTAGGGTTCTCATCCCTAATTCCATACACCTGGGATATCCTCTATAATATCCCCTTCTCCTTTCTGGAATCTTTGATAATGTGTTGCTCACAACTGCTGGCGTATGTGGGTTGCCCCACAATATTCCCCGCTACTCACACAATCCACTAGTACCCACAGGTCTTCCTCCCCTGAATTTTTTTTTTTAACCCACGTCTCTCTGGAATACATTGGTGTTACTGTTTCACTTACTTATTTGCTTTTCTGGAGGAGCCAGGAACATGGTAACCCGGTTTGCATTTGTACTTGCAAAAGGAGCCCACTTTGTGCTTATCTTCACGGCAACGGGCAGTCTGAAGATCTGCATTGGGAACTAGAGATGGAGCTCGACACATCAGCTCACAAAGGGCCTCGGGGAAGGACCACAGCCCGTCTTCCATACATGTCAAGTTGCTGTTGTTTCCTGAAGAGGACAGTGGACAGGGTTAATAAAATCAGGCATGGCTATTTTGTTAGGGTATCATAACCCATAGAACAGATCAAAAGATTCCTTGATTTGCATGTCAAAGTGAGCTATGTATATTTTCTGCTTTTGTCTTCTATGTATTCTACCTTTAAATAACTAAGAATTCCGCTGTCCACAGAGACAAGGTAGCCATTCTGTGCTCTTTTCAGGGAAGGCTGTGACACAAGAGACATACTGTCTGCTCTTGCATGGATACTTTACCTTTGTTCTTTCCTGGTCTGTTGTTTCTCTTAATCTAAATAAAACAAAAAGGCCTTTTCTGTTTGAAAATATCCATGCATGGAAAGTCTGCTTGCTTGTTTGCAAAACCATTCGTGAGCTACCCCAACACACACACACACACCCCATGGCACCAACATGGTGTTGCTGCTATCCTTTCACTCTGTTTGGGTGTGATACCCCTTCTCCCTACCTTGTGTCTGTCCTGTCTATTTAGGCTGGAGGTGTAGGAGGCTAGGGACCATCTGTATTGCATTACAGTTCCTAACACAATGGGTTGGTCCTTTGGCACTACTACATGAACATGATTATCATTATTATTATTATTAACAGCTAAAGTGTTGTTTTCCTTTGGAAGCTTGGTTGGCCAATATCTGAAAGGTAAAAGATACAGTAGGACACATTCATCCCTGGCGTAGCTTGGCTGATTTCACTGGACTTACACCAGGATGAATCAGGCTCAGTATGTTTTGTGTTTCTTTGTCATTTCATGTTGTATGTAAGAAAGGAACAAGCATAGTCTAAAAAAAAAAATCCCTCAGCTGTGAGCCAATAACCATTCGAAGACCTAATAGTCAATCAGCCCCCGCAATCCAGTGCTGCAGAAACAGTGTGGGGAGCTTCACTCATGTTGACAAGTTCCAAACTGAGTTCCATAGGGTCTTTCTCATCTGGAAGGTTGAGAGCTGTGACATGAGATGTCAAAGCTGAGATTCAGAGAGAGGAAAAGTGGAGGAATCCCTAGAGCACAGCAAGGCATGCAGAGAAGCCCTCCTCCGTCATTAAACCATCGGTGGCTTTTTTTTCTTCCCTTCGTAATTGTGGCTGATTGCTGAGGTATTTTTATGAAATCCAAAGCTTTTTCCTATAGCACCAGCCCGCTTCTCTTGTCTGACTCATGCAGCGGTTCTGCAGTCCTGCACTGGTGAGACCATGCTTGCTACTGCACAGTGATGAACTGTGACATTACAAACAGCGGCTTCCACGACATCAGTGATTGAATTAGGTTTGAGTCATTCAACTTCCATCCTCCAGAAGCTCAGTGGCAAAGCCTATTAGTCACCATCTGTGACTGTGCAACAAATGATTTCTTTATCGCAGTGGTCCCCTGTCATAAATAGTTAGTTAAGGGTTAAGTTTCCACCTGTAAAGGGTTAACACATAGTACCTGGTGGGCACCTGACCTGAGGACCAATCAGGGAAGAGAATTTGAAATTCCTAGGAGGGAACTTTCTCTCTCTGTTTCTGTGTGTGTTGTTCTTAGCCGTTTGGAGTTACAAGGGTCCAGATGTTTTAATCAAGTCTGCTACAAATTTCCATCTTTCTGAACTAATTTCTTCTAGTCAAGATAGTGAGTATTAGAAAGGTACTTTGTGTCCTCATCTAATAATCCTATGTTTGCAATTCTGTGTGTTTGTTATTGATTATTCTTAATTCTGCCTGTATTGTTTGTACTGAGAAGGAGAGGGGATTCTCTCCAGAACTTAGCAAGGTTATACCCTATGAGTGTCCAGCTTGGACTCATAGAAATTCTGTATTTTCTTGTTTTTCTTTTAATAAATTCTTTCTATAAAGATTTGATTAAATCCCCTCTACTGTGGATACAGGGGGAGGAGCTAAGAAACTCTCTCTCGGTGGTGAGACAAGCTTATCTCCGGGCAGAGAGGGGAGGGGGGAGGTTTCTCTCTCTGTAAGTTGATCTGTGTTTCCCCAGGGAACGTCTTTGGAAAGAGGAGGGGGGGAAAACAGGGGTGTCTCGGCCCACGTGAATCGACCGAGTGGTGGCAGCAAAAGGGGACCTACCCTAGGATTTTAGGGTGGGGGGATACATGCGGGTCCCCACATTGGAGCCCAACAGTTCCAAGTGGGGGTGAAACCCATGACATCCCCAAACTGTGGGGCGTGCCCCCCCTAAGAGGGCACAGAGGAAGGTTTGGGGGGCATGAGGAGGGGCCCGGACCAGCCCCCACAGGGGTGGGGAGAGAGCACCACACAGCCCAGCTCTGGCTGCATCCACAGCTCCACTCCACTCCTTCTTCTGCTCCCAGGCCAGTTCTGCCCTCATTCCCCCTCTGCCCCCACCTCTAGCCCCAGCTCCTCCCCGATCCCCACTTCTGCCTTCAGCTCAAGCTCCTCTGCAGTGGCGGTGGGGTGCGGACAGATTCCATTACTGAGGGGGGGGGCGACAGGAAAAGTTTGGGCGCCACCGTATTGCTTTGATAGCTACACTCCAAAAGTACAATGATACTAGAGACCACAGCTGAGCAAACCAAGGGCCAGTGTCCATCAGCCTAGCTCCACTGTGTTCACCAGTTGAGGATCCGGTCACTTGTGACTTATTTTATTCTGCAGCGTTTAGTTTGACCATTTTCACCTTTTGTGCTGGACAAATGTGCAGCCCTTGAATTTGAATAAAATAGCGACTGTCACATTTAAAACTAAGCCCACTATTTCCCCCTCCAGTTGTTTCCAATTAGATGCCACCTTCCTCTTAAAAAGGATCCCATGTTAGTGCAAAATAATAATAAAAAAGACATTTTGATAAAAATAGGATGATTTATAACAACATGGGGAAACTCATGCCTTTGGAGCAGCTTTATCTTTTACTATGGAAGTGTTGGTTGTGGCTATGTAGTTAAGGCTGAGCTGAGTTTTGCACTTAAAGCAGAAATTCAACAATTTTGTCATGAATGAAGAATTTAGTCTAGCCTCCCACAAAATTAAGGGTATTTCATGCACCTCATCTGGAATGCAGAATTAGCACTACCAGATGAGCTGACATCATACATACAAAAGAGCCTTGAATCTCTTGTGTACTGTAACGTTAGGGATTAATTCAGTGTCGGTGGGTTACAAGTCAACTCGCCTTCAAAGTTCTTTCAAGTTAGCAATGCCTTCCTGCTGTATTGACAGGATCAGACCAGGCAGTGGTGAGAAGGGTAGAGATTGCAGTGGTGAGGACTCCAGAAGCAGCAGGAAGTTGAGATAGGCACTCATCAGGGAAAGGAAGGCAGTAACAGGAGGAAAGAAAGGAGCAGAATGTGTTACTTTGGAGAGTAACATTTTGTAGACCCAGGCAGGGAAGGCAGAAGAGAAGGGGACAGGGTGGGATGTTCTGAGATCTGGGAAGAAGGATGGTAGCAGGAGAGAAGAGGATCAGGAAAAGATCCCTCAGGGAATTGAGTGTGCACCAATGGATGGTGGGAGGCTGAAGTCTTCTGCTGCCATTAAAAATAAAGGAAAGGAGCATAAAGGGGAGACTGGAATAGGAAACAGAGGAGACACGGGAAGGAAGAAGACAGAGCAAGGAAACATGCCCCATTTGGGCACTGACAACATTTCAGGGGGCAGATCCTCAGCTGTGCTTCAATCAGTGTGTCCAGTTAACTCTGGGATGTTCAAAAGCCCCGGGGACCGTTATGTCCAGTGCATCATCTTAGACTGTGAGATAAGATGGGCCAAAATCATAAGCTCTGAACTCTCCAAAGTTCAGATGCAGTGTTTTGATTGGGTTTCAGCCAATGAAGTTCCTTAAAGTCTGAAGGACTTGAGAGATAGAATCCCCACATGGGTCCACCCCTAATTTATGAATGATCAAAGTCACATGCTGTGCTTGATGGGGGCAGGAAGGAAAAAGTAAAAGATGGAGCTGAGATCACATCTGGAACATCTGCTCCAGTGATCCATCTAGCAGCACCCCCCTCACAGGGGTGCGGACGCAAAGGCAGATCTAATGTACCTCAGTGAACAAGAGAGACGAATCCTGAGATTCCCAAATGTTCTATATTGCCACAGGGTCAAATCTTGAAAGCTTCTGAACATCAGCAGTTCCTACCAAAGCTGGAAGGAGTTACAAGTGCTCAGCACCTCTTCAGGATTCAGCCCCTGCGGAACATTCTGGGTGACTTAGAGGGCTTTTAGGGGTGTGTTTGTTCCTTTCACTGTTTACTTCCAACGGTCTTGCCATCTGCTCTGAGGAATCCCCTCTCCTTCCTCATTCCAGACAAAGCCCTCTGTACAGCTTCTGGCTGCCTGGCATGTGTGAGCCTGATGACAACTTTTGAGGATTACTTTTAGAATAATAATCAATGCCCAGAGGTTTCCTTTTGCCAGGCTGGATGTTGATATTTATTCACAGTGAGTACCACTTTGCTAGTTCACTAGGAGTCAACGGGACCACTTGTGGAATAAGGTGCTATTCGACATGAGTAAAGGTGTCAGAAACTGGCCCTTGATCTGTACTCTCCTCCCGTAGCTCAGCATGAACAAACAAAGTGCTCCCAGCTACATAAGTCACAGCTCTCCCAAGAGATGGGGATGAGACTCATGCTGGTGCTGGAGCAACATTTTCAAAAGTGCCCAAGTGACGTAGGAGCCAACGTCCCATTTTCAAAAGTGACACAGGAATTTGGGAGCTCGAGTCCCATTGAATTTCACTGAGATTTGGACTCCTAAGTTTCCATGTGATTTTAAAAAATGGGACTTAAGCTCCTAAGTAACTTAGGCATTTTGAAAATCCCACCCTATGTCTATTAACACCTTCCCCTGACTCTCCCCGCACACTCCAGGAAGAGCTGTTAGCTTTACATTTCATTGATGGCATTAAACTTCCTCTTCTCCCTCCCAGCGAGGGGAGCCAGCCTGGAGGAGTCACTGCTCTGATTCTATTTATTCCTATTACTTTTTAAAGTTTTGATTTTATGGAGGCAATTTTTGCTTTCATTATAGTTTCCAGCCCACAGTCATCAAGGGACAAGGTATTAAATAAACCCTCACAACATACAGAAAGAGGAGGGGAAATTAACTTCCAGCATAAAGAAAACCTGGTGGGTAACTTTCTGCCCTCATTCTTTTTCATGCTTCAACCCCATGGAATAATAGAAATAATATTAATAATAATGACTTGTCTGTGTCTTTTACAGACTGAACCTTAACTTGCGGCAAAATACCTTTCAGCAGGGCCGGAGGTCGGCAACTGAAAGAGCATTTCTTTCCAAAGGTGGTACCCTCGCTGCAGTTGAATGTGGCTGGGTAGACATGGTACTGGTCTGGGATGCCGCAATCCACTGGTTCACAGGCCACCTGTTTGTTCCATTTCCCATCTGTGCAAGTCACGGTGATGCTGGACTCCAGCTGAAAGAGACACATGGCCAAAGACATGACAGCCAGCAGGGGAAAGATCAAACCTAAGCATAACCAAATAGCTGCCAGTACCCACTAAGAGCCACCCACAGCCTAACCACTGCTCATGTTTGCTATCCTATCAGGTCTCACAAGCCAATCATTGAGCCTGATCATCAGCGCTTGGGTCGGAGGCTTCGGAAAAGCATCGAGATGTTAAGGAAATGGTGTCAGTGAGTCAGTAGGGAATATTTTCCCCTCGGAGTTAGCACCAAACCAGTGCCCCCGAAGTGCTGTGTTGCTGGTGATGGGACTTCGAAGGGAAGTCTTTATAACCTGTGGTTGTTACAGAACCTTTGGTGATTTTTCTGCTACTAGGATGTTAACCTTGTATCCGGCTGAATGTAAACTGGAGTTATTCCTGTTTGCCAACTTCACCTGACTCTCCAGTTTCCACCGGATGTGAATCTCTTTTTCACTTCCACTTCTTAGGTATGGCTGTATGTGCTGTGAAACAGCTGCTGTGCCTGACCCAGGACAAGGCTGCATATCAAGCTGTAAGGTGCTCTGGCACCCAAGGTCCTGCACGTTGTGTTCCATTTCCTGGAGATGCTCATAGTTACTCTAATAACACTGTCATCCATTAACTCCGGCTATTATCATTTACTTGTACTACGGCGGGACCTAGTGATGCCAAATGGAATCAGGGCCCCACTGTGGCAGGCACTGGACATGCCCATAGTAAGAGACAAGGCCATATTATTATCCCCATTTCTCAGATGGGGGAACAGAGGCACAGAAAGGTCACACGTGGCAAAGTGTATACAGAGCTTCAGTGGCAAAGCTGGAAATTCAGCTCAGATCTCCTGAATGCCACCTAGTGCCTGGGCCACAAGGCCATCCTGTAGTGGCTTGCAGGAATGTCCCGCAGAGATGCATCAGATATCCAGAAACCCTAGATAGCAGAGAAGACAGAAAGTGAGGGAGCCATCCTTCCATTGCTAAAACTATGAATTTACTACAAAGTACAGACAGATAGGGGTGAAAACAACAGAACAAATAACACAGCCAATATTTTAATTTTTTTTTTTAAAAGCAACATGGTTAGAAGCCAGTGAAGGCCATTCCAAGAGTATGACTCCTTCCGGGGGAACAGAGTGGGATGGAGAGGAGAAAGAAGAGAGACGTAAGAGACCAAAAAGCAAGAGGTAGCTAGAGCAGGAAAGAAAAGATACCTGCACCAATCTGCCTGAACTGTAGCAGCCCTGTCCCTCTAGGGGATATTTTATTCAGGGCTGGCACGGTCACAGGAGATTTGCAATGCCAAGCATTGATCTGGGTTTATAAAAGCAAGGGAAATTTTTGTAGCACACATCAAAGGGACCTGGAATTCCCTTTTGCCAAAACACCCTAATGGTTTCAACAGAAGTTCGAACCTGTCTCCCTTTGATAGATGGTTGTATTCAGAATGGAAAAAGCAGTCCCACAGACTGGAGACTTCCCAAGTGGCCACAAAACCCCTTTTCCAGGTCACCAAGTTTCTTTAAATAGGAAGCACTGTTGACAAAAACAAAACCAACCAAAACAAATTCCTATTGATCTGGAGCGTAACATCCATGGAGAGCCTAAGGCAAAGTGACATTATGGACATCACTTTCAGAGGATGTGTTTCCTAGGGACTTTATCCTCATTGCTTTCCAAATTGTCTGCACCATTTTTTAATTGCTTATAGACTGCAGACAGAAAGTTACTTGGAGATGTCTGTACTCCAGGAAAGTTGTTTTACGGTGTGAGACTCCATAGAAGAAAAGTGAAGAGATGAATGTTCAGGTATGTAACATCCTCACACACTCCTCTTGCCTCTTCTGATCCAGCCCTTAGAGAGGAAGTAGAAATTGGGCATTTCTCAACCACTGAGATTTCCATTATTTTCAATGGACAACAAGTGGGTTAGTGAAGGAGTTCAGGGCCTGATTCAGAGGCTGAGTAACTACAGCTCCCATTCCATGTTTCAGTCAGAGTGAGTAAATCAGGCCTTTCATCTCTATAGACCAGGGAGACATCACATGCAGTCTTCCCTGCTACCACAATGCAGAATGTGGTTTTGCACTCCAGGCTGCGTGGCTCCATGGTGAGCGGAAGCCACTGTTTCCCATAAGAAACATTATTATTATCTGCTAATTTCCATAGAACCTATGGCCATGGCTTCTCGGCACGTCAATTTCAGAGATTAAAACACAAAATAAAAGCTGTTAATCAAATGCCTAACCAAATACATGCCTCTTGCACTGTGCCCTGAAGGACACTAGACTCAGGCTCTGATAGAAGGCACAGGGACGTGAATCCCAAAGGAGCGGGAAGTCAGCTCAGGAATCCCAGCTGCTGGGTATGGGGTGTTCTAATTTAGTAACCAACTTCAAGAACTTCCCAGTTGACCTTTGCTTCTGGGAGAGGATATAGAGGAAGAGACAGCCTCTCTAATAGCATCATAGACATGGAGGGCTAGAAAGGACCTCGAGAGGTCATCAAGTCTTGGCCCCTGTGCTGTGGCAGGACCAAGAAAGCCTAGACTATCCCGGACAGGAGTTTTTCCAACCTGTTCTTAAAAACCTCCGATGATGGGGATTCCACAACCTGCCTGGGAAGCCTATTCCACAGCTTAATTCCCCTGATAGTTAGAAAGTTTTTCCTAATATCTAACCTAAATCTCCTTTGCTGCAGATTAACTTCTTGTCCTAGTTTCAGTGGACACAGAGAACAACTGATCACTGTCCACTTTATAACAGCCCTTAACATATTGGAAGACTGTTATCAGGTCCCCGCTCGATCTTCTTTTCTTAAGACTAAACATGCCCATTTTTTCCCCTTTCCTCAGAGGTCACATGTTCTAAGCCTTTCATCATTTTTGTTGCTCTCCTCTGGATTCGCTCCAATTCATCCTCATCTTTCCTAAAATGTGGCACCCAGAACTGGACACAGGACTCAAGCTGAGGCCTCACTAGTGCCGAGTAGAGCAGGACAATTATGTAGTGTAGCTTACTCATGATGCGCCTGAAAAGGATTAATGTGGCTCACAGGGGGTTAAGTAACCCAGCAGGCCACACCTGAGGGAGACTTAGGCTTGATAAGGATGGAGTCCAGCTGAGCAAGGAGCAGGTGGGGCTAGAATAAAGCCAGGAAGTATGCAACAGACAGCCTGCAGTCACCCTCTGGGCTTACAGAGGGAAAGGAGGAGACAGAGGCCCTGGGATCCCGGCCCTGAAGGATGGGTTACCCGGAAGGGTGGTGAAGCAGAAAACTGATGGGGTGGAGTAGGAAAAGATTTGGGACGGTACAGACATTGGTCGCTGATTCAAGGATTACTAAGCTGGAACCTGGAGTAGTGGGTGGGCCCGGGTTCTCTTACCAGCCGCTGGGGAAGTTTCATTGCCTTGGATTGGAGGACTGCTGGGTAGGATACCGGATCAGCCAGTCCAGTGAGACGGACTCTCTGGAAGGGGGAAAACACAGTGACCTGGCTGGAGGGCCAAGCCATGAAGAGGGAGTATCCTGCCTCACAAGGAGGAAGCACTGCAACTCCTGGAACATGAACAGAGCTGTAGCATGAGCAGGACACTGAAGGGGGCATCAGAGTGGGCAGCGCTATTCCCCAGACACAGCCGCAAGGAGGTACCCCAGTGATGAGTAGTGTAACCCATGACAATCCCCCAGAATATTAGCCTTTTTTTCCACAACTGCATCACATTGTGGAGTCGTATTCAATTTGTGACATGCTATAACCCCCCAGATCCTTTTCAGCAATCTGACCACCTTGCCATTTATCCCCCATTTTATAGTTGTGCATTTGATTTTTGTTAGTGTAGTACTTTGCAATTGTCTTTGTTCAATTTCATTTTGTTAATTTTCAGACCAATTCTCCAATTTGTCAAGGTTGTTCTGAATTCCAATCCTGTCCTCCAAGTGCTTGCAACCCCTCCCAGCTTGATGTCATCCACAACTTTTAGAAGCATGCTCTCCACTCTATTATCCAAGTCATGAATAAAAATACTGAATAGTACCGGACCCAGAACTGACTCCTCCGGGACTCCACTCGAAACACCCTCCCAATTTGACAGTGAATCATTTATAACTATTCTTGGAGTATGGTATGTCAACTAAAATTGTGCACCCACCTCAGAGTAATTTCATCTACATCACATTTCCCTAGTTCACTTATGAGAATGTCATGTGAGACTGTGTCAAAAGCCTTACTATAATCAAGGTATATCACGTCTACTGGTTCCCCACATCTACTAGGCCAGCAAACCCATCAAAGAAGAGAATTAGGTTGGTTTGGCTTGATTTGTTCTTCAAATTTATGCTGGCTATTCCTTATAACCCTATTACTGTCTAGGTGCTTACAAACTGATTGTTCAGCAATTTCTTCCAGTACCTTTCCAGGTATTGAAGTTAGGCTGAATGGTCTGTAATTCCCCAGGTCCTCTTTGTTCCCCATTTGAAAGATAGATACTATGTATGTTTACCCTTTTCCAGCCCTCTGGGACCTCACTCATCCTCCAGAAGTTCTCAGAGATAATCACTAACAGTTCCGAGATTGCTTCCGCTAGTCCTTTAAGTATTATCTAAACATTCGTTAACCCGTTCTTTCTCTACTTTGGCTGGCGTTCCTTCCCCCTTGTTGTTAATATTAATTCTGCTGAGTATTTGGTCACCGTTACCATTTTTAGTGAAGACTGAAGCCAAATGGGCATTAAACACCTCAGCCTTCTTGATGTCATCTGTGATTAGCTCTCTTCCCCACTAAGCAGAGGATCTACACTTTCCTTTATCTTTCTCTTGGCTCCTACTGTATTTAAAGAATCTTTTCATTAACCAGGACCCAGACCAGTCAAGGGCATTAAAAACATTTTCCGAACACCCTGAACTGCTCCCACAAACAGGGAAATAATATAGAAACTTGAGCCTAGGTGTTATACATTTATGCAGGCCCACTCAAGAAGTAGTCAAGGGTACACTGCACTAGCTAGCAATTCCTGAAGGGCTTCAGCAGTAGTTGTGTTGTATATTAGTCGGATAGTATAGGGGCAACCAGCTGCAGCCTGTGGGAAATGGTAAGTGACTGGGTTATTGCCCTGTCGCTTAGAAGACACCACTTGCCAGCAGTGCACTTGTTCTGCACGTATCGCTGCCTCTGTCCTGTATCCTGATATGGCGTGATCATTCTCTGCTGTGTAACAGGAAAATTCAGTCTTTTGTTGAATTTGGCCCTAGGCTTCCCTCCAGTGGAACTTCCCCAGGCCTGGAGGATCATCCTCTTCAGGATAAGAAGAATCACTAGACTACTTCAAACCCTTCAGCCAGTGCACATCATAATCAAAAGGCAGTTCCACTGTAGAAAAAATAACATATCAGAGTGTGCGATCATTGGCTTCTCAAGCCATTTGTTCCCTAAATTGTATGGTGGGGGCTCTTGGTTTTCCAGGTCATTGATACTGTACTCTTTAAAGCATCTCCCATCATTACTTTAATGAATATTGAAACGCACATACCTTTGTGGCAGAACATTACAGGCATGGCTTTCAGGAAAGGAAAGTGAAAGCTAACTTATTCCTTTCAATGTGCAGGGGGAATTTAGATTGCCAGAGTTAGAGTAAATGTATCCAGGGAGCCAGCATTCACAGCCCTCTTTCTGCAAAATGTGCTAAGGCTCTGTGAAGGCCACAGGTGGCCAGGACCTCATCCAAAAGATGGCAGATCCAGCAGCAGAGCATTCCTTAATTCCACAGTGAGTCATTAATCAGTGCTGCCTCAGAGGGAGCAGCACCACCCCCTGAATCATCAGCTGCATCATAGCCAGAAGCACCCATGATTTCCCTTGCAGCTCTCCTGTTAAAGTACTGACCAGGCACAAGCCTGCTTAGCTGGTGAGACCTGTCAAGTCCACACAGCCCAAGGCAGCACCTGTGCAGCCCTTGGCTTTCGCCTGGGGTTTATTAGCTGTCACTTTGGGCACTTTGTGTTTCTCTGACTGGCATCCCCAGCACCTGCTTCCCTCACTCCTCTGCCTTCCAAAACGAGCCTTACATAGGAAGAGACTGAAAAAAAACAGCAATACAGTCACCCAGTGTCTGGTGCAGATTAAAGGAACTACAACTCAGCCAGTGTCATAAAAGTTGTTTCCTGGGACTTCTGACAGCTTGTGAGAATCCCCGTTCCCGTCCTTCTGCCCGAGATCTGTCTGCTCCTTCTTCAAGAGCCGTTTCACGTGTGAAGTTTCCTCTCTTTAAAAATGAACAGCTGTGTGCTCTCCTCTAAGTACTCTTCCACTGCTGCCCACTTACTGTGCCGCTAATTGAACCCACATGAACTGTGCTTTCTTTGCCTGGCATGATTGATGATGCCTTTGCACAATACTAAGGAGCTGCTGGGTTTTAAGTAATACCTCGCAACCGCAGCAGCAGCAGCAGCAGCGGCGGCATCCAGAAGGAGAGATGACAAGAAATAACCAGGCGACTGGGGCTTTTAGGGAAGGAAGGACAAAAAAGGGGATGGGGGAAGCGGAGAAAGGTAATGAAAGAAGAAGAGAGGAGGGAGGAAAAGAAGAACAAGAGAGATGAAGATGGGACCAAATGAAATATGGCTAGAGGAAGAAACGGATGTAATGGGTCATTTAAAACAGCCCTATGTGGGGAAAGGTGCATTGAGAATTTAGCCCCCATCAGCACACAGAGCTTCTTTTGTCCTTGATATGGTTAGGTGAGGCTGAGAGACGGTTACAGTAAATAGCCACTGCACTGCTGCACCTCTGTTTACTGACCATGGCTTCGCTGTATTCATAGAATCATAGAATCTCAGGGTTGGAAGGGACCTCAGGAGGTATCTAGTCCAACCCCCTGCTCAAAGCAGGACCAAACCCAACTAAATCATCCCAGCCAGGGCTTTGTCAAGCCTGACCTTAAAAACCTCTAAGGAAGGAGATTCCACCACCTCCCTAGGGAACCCATTCCAGTTCTTCACCACCCTACTAGTGAAAAAGTTTTTCCTAATATCCAACCTAAACCTCCCCCTCTGCAACTTGAGACCATTACTCCTTGTTCTGTCATCTTCTACCACTGAGAACAGTCTAGATCCATCCTCTTTGGAACCCCCTTTCAGGTAGTTGAAAGCAGCTATCAAATCCCCCCTCATTCTTCTCTTCTGCAGGCTAAACAATCCCAGTTCCCTCAGCCTCTCCTCATAAGTCATGTGCTCCAGCCCCCTAATCATTTTTGTTGCCCTCCGCTGGACTCCCTCCAATTTATCCACATCCTTCTTGTAGTGTGGGGCCCAAAACTGGACACAGTACTCCAAATGAGGCCTCACCAGTGCTGAGTAGAGGGGGATGATCACATCCCTTGATCTGCTGGAAATGCCCCTACTTATACAACCCAAAATGCCATTAGCCTTCTTGGCAACAAGGGCACACTGTTGACTCATATTCAGCTTTTCATCCACCGTAACCCCTAGGTCCTTTTCTGCAGAACTGCTACCCAGCCATTCGGTCCCTAGTCTGTAGCAGTGCATGGGATTCTTCCGTCCTAAGTGCAGGACTCTGCACTTGTCCTTGTTGAACCTCATCATATTTCTTTTGGCCCAATCCTCTAATTTGTCTAGGTCCCTCTGTATCCTATCCCTACCCTCCAGCGTATCAACCACTCCTCCCAGTTTAGTGTCATCTGCAAACTTGCTAAGGGTGCAGTCCACACCATCCTCCAGATCGTTAATGAAGATATTGAACAAAACCGGCCCCAGCACCGACCCTTGGGGCACTCCACTTGATACCGGCTGCCATCTAGGCATGGAACCATTGATCACTACCCGTTGAGCCCGACCATCTAGCCAGTTTTCTATCCACCTTACCGTCCATTCATCCAGCCCAGACTTCTTTAACTTGCTGGCAAGAATACTGTGGGAGACTGTATCAAAAGCTTTGCTAAAATCCAGAAATAGCACATCCACTGCTTTCCCCTCATCCACAGAGCCGGTTATCTCGTCATAGAAGGCAATTAGGTTAGTCAGGCATGACTTGCCCTTGGTGAATCCATGCTGACTGTTCCTGATCACTTTCCCCTCCTTTAAGTGGTTCAGGATTGATTCCTTGAGGACCTGTTCCATGATTTTTCCAGGGACTGAGGTGAGACTGACTGGCCTGTAGTTCCCTGGATCTTCCTTCTTCCCTTTTTTAAAGATGGGCACTACATTAGCTTTTTTCCAGTCATCCGGGACCTCCCCCGATCGCCATGATTCTTCAAAGATAATGGCCAATGGCTCTGCAATCTCATCGGCCAACTCCTTTAGCACCCTCGGATGCAGCGCATCCGGCCCCATGGACTTGTGCTCGTCCAGCTTTCCTAAATAGTCCCGAACTACTTCTTTCTCCACAGAGAGCTGGTCACCTCCTCCCCATACCGTGCTGCAGAGTGCAGCTGTCTGGGAGCTGACCTTGTCTGTGAAGACAGAGGCAAAAAAAGCATTGAGTACACTAGCTTTCTCCACATCCTCTGTCACTAGGTTCCCTCCCTCATTCAGCAAGGGGCCCTGACGGAGCTTGCCCTTCGATGCCCCCCTCCTCAACAGAGCACTGATTGAATGGAAACGATTCAGAAAAGGGCAACAAAAAATATTAGGGGTCTGGAACGGCTTCCGTATGAGGAGAGATTAATAAGACTGGGACTTTTCAGCTTGGAAAAGAGACGGCTAAGGGGAGATATGATTAAGGTCTATAAAATCATGACTAGTGTACAGAAAGTAGATAGCAAAGTGTTGTTTACTCCTTCTCATAACTCAAGAACTAGGGGGTCAACAAATGAAATGAATAGGCAGTAGGTTTAAAACAAACAAAAGGACGTATTTCTTCACACAACGCATAGTTAACCTGTGGAACTCCTTGCCAGAGGATGTTGTGAAGGCCAAGACCATAACCATGATCATTACATTCCAGGATTTCTCAGAGATTTTATTTCTTGTGTGAAAATAACCCACATTCCAGCCTGAAGCACCTGACTGCAATGAAATAAGGAACCCCTGTGCAAAGCATGGTGAGATTGCCTAAGCACATGCATAACTTTAAGCATGTGCTTTGCTGAAGAGGGGTGAACTTAAGCACATGCTTAACTCTGCTGAACTGGGGCCTCAAAGCCCACATACACACTACAATGAATGCACAGAATATAACAAAGGCACAGAACCTTTGGCCTAGGGTGGTTTTTTTTTGCGGGGGGGGTGCTCTTTGGGAGAAGATTGTTGAGAGCAAAGTGTGGGGTGGATAAGAGCATCGTGGCAGACAGTGAATCTCCTTGGCTAGTGGAATTAACATCTCAAGTTGTGTCATATGAATCAGATCAAGTGCTGAATGCTCGGGGGGGGGGGAGCACACTTTGAAACCAGGGTTCTCTGATCAAAACCATACAGTAATAATTGGCTTCAATCTTCCCCATTAGGCACTTTTCCCATTTAAGCGATATGGTGTTGGTGAAACAATTTTAGTTGTTTTATTTGCTTTGTGGATTCCTGTGTTCTCCATGTAAAGATCTAGTCCAACTATTTCCCTGGTCAGTCATTGAGGCTTGTTTGAGACTTTGTTTTCTAGTCTGCAAAAATGCTCAGCTGGAGCTAGGGTTCTAGTGCTGATGCCAGTTACAATGGAAGAGGCCCAGCTCATGGGGTCCTGTATTTCTTTTGTAATTGAGTTGAAAGGGCTGACTCATTCCCCTCCACTTTGTCTCCCCCTCCTTGATCTTATGAAGAGCACAGTATTTTACAAATACAGACAAGCTGCTGAGTGTGGTTGTTTTCCTTTATATCCCCCGCAACACACACTTGCGGCCCCTACCACAGAAAACAGTGCCCATGTGGAACACCGGAACTAAAGCACTGTCGGTCTTGCAGGCAGAACCCAACTGGTTTTACATAAACAGGTCTGAGAAGAGGGAACCAGTGTGTGTGTGTTTGGGGAGGGGGGAAGAGGAAAACTCCAAAGCTTTGCCCCCAAACTTAACATGAATCCAGAGACGTTCTGAATGTGGGAGTCGTGGGACAACTTCCCTGCCCCCACATTCACTCTCTCCCCACAAACTGCAGGGAAAGCTGGAGGGATTTTCACAGCTCTGATGAAGTTCAGCCCCCTCTCCGGGCACTGAAAACTCATCCCTGCCTGGGGATGACTTATGCCTGGCGCTCCCAAAAATCCTTCTGAAGAGCAAATAGTTTGGCTTTGGAATGCACCAGATTGTAGCAAGTGTCAGGTATTTGGGGGTGGGACTGGGAAAATGGAGTGCAAGGAGGGTTCTCCAGGGTTTCTGCTAAAAGGTATTCGCACACACTCCATGCTTCCTGTGACACACATGAACACTCTGCCATGCTATCAACACACAGCAGGTTTTCCAGGAACTAAGTATAAATATTTCCAGCACAAAATTAATGTAAAATTTCCTAAGTGGTGTTGCCTCCTGTCATGGGATCTCACCCCCACTTTGAGCTTGTGGGTTCAAAGATGGGGACCCGCAGGTATTCTCCCCCCACCCTAACCCTTAGGGTAGGATTCCTTCTCGCTGCCACCAGTCAGGTTAACGTGTCTGACGCACTGCCTGTCCCCCAAGCTTCCCCTGGGGAACCCAGATTCAAACCCCTTGAATCTCTACACACAGGGAAGCAGCCCACTTCCCCCCTCCCTCTCCTGCTCTCTCTCTGCTTGGAGACAATCCTTGTCTCCACAGAGTGGTGCCTAGCTTCCTTCCCCTGAATCCACAGGTAAGGAACTTAACCAAGTCCTGAACTTAAAAGAGTTTATTAAAAGAATAAAAGAAAGAAGAGAAAAAATACACAATCTCTATGAATCCAAGATAGACATTCATAGGGTCTAATCTTATTAATCCCTGGAGAAATTTCTCCCTTTTCCTCAGTACAAACAATACAGGCAAAATTACGAATAATCAATGCAAACACACAGAATTGCAGACACAGGATTCTTATATGCAATTACCCAGTTCTTCTAATACTCACTAGCTTGAATAGAAGAAATTAGTTCAGAAAGATGAGCAGACTTGGTTAAGCGTCTGGTCTGGTGTAGGTCCAGACGGCTAAGAACTCAGAACAAAGAACACAGAGACCCAAGTTCCCGCTCTCTGGGATTTTCAAATTCTCTTCCCTGATTGGTCCTTTGGTCAGGTGTTTCACCAGGTCTGTGTTAACCCTTTACAGGTAGACCTTAACCCTTAACTAACTACTTATGACACGCCCCCCAAATCACCAACAGTGGGAGCACTGGCGGTGATTTCCTCCTAAACTGCAAAACCAACAGAGTAATAAACACATGCACTATTACATATACTACTAAGCATATAACATGTAAAGAACACTTTTTAGCCACTAGATTCTGGGAAACTGTCACGAGAGAGTGCATCAGCAACTTTGTTGGAAGCTCCTGAAATGTGTTGAATTTCAAAATCAAAGTCTTGGAGAGCTAAACTCCATCTGATAAGTTTTTTGTTGTTTCCCTTGTTAGTATGAAGCCACTTTAGTGCAGCATGATCGGTTTGTAGCTGGAACTGCCGTCCCCAAAGGTATGGGCGTAGCTTTTCCAAGGCATACACAATGGCGTAACACTCTTTTTCACTGACGGACCAGTGGCTTTCCCTCTCAGACAGCTTCTTGCTGAGAAACACGTCAGGATGGAAGTTGTGATCCGGTCCTTCCTGCATTAGTACCGCTCCTACCCCACGTTCAGATGCATCGGTGGTAACTAGGAAGGGTTTGTCAAAGTCCGGGGCCCTTAATACAGGGTCAGACATGAGCATCGCCTTAAGCTGGATAAAGGCTTCCTGACACTCATCAGTCCACTTAACTGCATTTGGCTGGGTTTTCCTGGTCAGATCAGTTAGTGGAGCAGCGATTTGGCTGTAGTGTGGTACAAATCGCCTGTAATATCCGGCCAAACCTAAGAAGGATTGGACCTGTTTCTTTGACCTTGGGACAGGCCACTGTTGGATAGCCTCCACCTTGGCCTGTAGGGGGTTGATGGTTCCTTGACCCACCTGGTGTCCTAGGTAAGTCACTCTGTTTTGGCCTATTTGACACTTTTTGGCCTTAACAGTTAGTCCTGCCAGCCTGATGCGCTCAAAAACCATTTTCAAATGTTCTAGGTGTTCAGGCCAGGAATCAGAGAAAATGGCCACATCATCGAGGTATGCAACTGCACAGTCTTCCAATCCTGCTAGTAGACCATCCACCAGCCTTTGGAAGGTGGCAGGTGCATTCCGCAGTCCGAATGGAAGCACAGTAAACTCATACACCCCTGCATGGGTGATGAAGGCAGATTTTTCCCTGGCGGGTTCATCTAGTGGTACCTGCCAGTATCCTTTGGTTAAATCAATGGTAGAGATGAACTGGGCACGTCCCAACTTTTCCAATAGCTCATCAGTGCGTGGCATTGGATAGTTGTCTGGACGAGTTACAGCATTGAGCTTACGGTAGTCCACACAAAAGCGTATTTCCCCATCTGGTTTGGGAACCAGAACCACTGGAGATGCCCATGCACTGGTAGAAGGGCGGATGATACCCATCTCCAACATGTTGTCAATCTCCTGTTTAATAGCAACTTTGGCATGAGGTGACACCCTGTAGGGTGGGGTCCTAATCGGGTGAGCATTACCTGTGTCAATGGAGTGGCAGGTTTGCTCAGTCCGTCCTGGGTTGGCTGAGAACAAGGGCGCGAAGTGAGTGCACAGCTCCTTGATCTGTTGACGCTGCAGACGTTGCAGGGTTGTGGTGAGGGTCACCTCTTCCACACCACCATTTCTTTTACCTTCATAGTAGACACCTTCAGGCCACTCGGTGTCATCTCCTTCCTGAACTGTAAAGTGACAGACCTGTAATTCTCTGGGATAAAAGGGCTTTAGAGAGTTAACATGAAACACTTTAGGCTTTAAAGAGGAATCAGGGAATGTTATGAGGTAGTTAACAGCTCCCAGGCGCTCCTGGACCATGTATGGTCCTTCCCAGGACGCTTCCATCTTATGGGCCTGTTGCGCCTTCAAGACCATGACCTGGTCTCCTACCTTGAAGGACCGCTCCTTGGCATGTCGATCATACCAGACCTTTTGCTCCGCTTGAGCATCTCTTAAGTTCTCTCGAGCAAGGGCCCAAGAGTCTCGGAGGGTGTTTTGAAGGTTGCTTACAAAGTCCAGAATGTTAATCCCTGGAGGAGGTGTAAACCGCTCCCATTGCTGCTTTACCAGCTGTAATGGCCCCTTAACCTCATGGCCATATACCAGCTCGAATGGTGAGAATCCTAAACTGGGATGTGGAACAGCCCTGTAGGCAAACAGCAACTGTTGTAACACTAGATCCCAATTATTGGAGTGTTCATTGACGAATTTGCGGATCATGGCCCCCAATGTTCCATTAAACCTTTCCACTAGGCCATTAGTTTGGTGGTGGTACGGGGTGGCAACCAAATGATGCACCCCATGAGTTTCCCACAGGTCTTTCATGGTCCCTGATAGGAAATTTGTTCCCGAATCTGTAAGAATTTCAGAGGGCCAACCCACCCTGGTAAAAATGTCAGTTAAGGCCTGGCACACAGTTTGAGCCCTGGTGTTGCCTAGAGCTACTGCTTCCGGCCATCTGGTAGCAAAGTCCACAAAAGTCAGTATGTACTGCTTTCCTCTGGGGGTCTTTTTTGGGAAAGGACCCATAATATCCACAGCTACTCGCTGAAATGGGACCTCAATTATGGGAAGTGGCTGGAGAGGGGCCTTGACCTGGTCTTGAGGTTTTCCTACCTTTTGGCATACCTCACAAGACCGGACATACTTGGCAACGTCCTTGTCCATCCCCTCCCAGTCGAAGGACCTTCCCAACCTGTCTTTGCTTCGGTTCACCCCAGCATGGCCACTGGGATGATCATGGGCTAAGCTTAAGAGCTTTTCCCGGTACTTCGTCGGAACTAGCAACCGTTTTTGAGGATGCCAGCCCTCCTGGTGTCCACCAGAAAGACTTTCCTTGTATAAAAGTCCTTGGTCCACAACGAACCGGGATCGGTTAGTGGAGCTGAGAGGCGGTGGGTTGCTGCGTGCCGCCGCCCATGCTTTCTTGAGGCTGTCATCAGCTTCCTGCTCTGTCTGGAACTGTTCCCTTGAGGCGGGAGACACCAGTTCCTCTGGAAGTGATGTAGGTGATGAGATTGTTTCTGTTGACTGTGAACCGCTCTCCGCTGGTCCACGAGGTGTTATTTCAGGCTCCGGCTGAGCCTCTAGGGTAGGCTTGTGTGCTGGTTTTTCCAGTTCAGGCCCGTTGTCGCCCTCTGGCGGTGGAGTTGTAATCGCTGGCGCTGGTGCTGGTTGCTCTTCCAGTTCCGGTTCTGGGACTGGATGTAGTATGGCTGCTGTAGGTGTTGGCATGGGATCCGGTTCCACCACCTCTGTCTGGGTCTCTGGTAACACAGACGGGGTCTTGGTGGATGGCTCAGGAACAAGTATGGGTGCAGCAGCTCGTCTGGCTTGGCTGCGTGTAACCACTCCCTCTGTTTCTGGCGGCTCAACGTGATGGGCCAAGTGGTTGCCCAGTATCATGGGGACAGAATAATTGTCATAGACAGCAAAAGTCCACATCCCTGACCAGCCCTTGTACTGGACAGGTAAACGCACTGTAGGTAATGTTACAGGTTTTGACATGAAGGGGCGAACTGTCACTTTGGTTTTCGGGTTGATGAATTTGGGATCCACGAAGGTTCGGTGGATAGCTGACACATGTGCTGCAGTGTCTCTCCATGCGATAACTTCCTTTCCGTCCACTCTCAAAGTTTCCCTAAAGCATATGGGTATTTGAGAGATATCTACTTCCGGGTTTCCTTGGTGTGCAGGTGCAAGGAGTTGGACCCGGTTCAGGTTCTTTGGGCATTTGGCTCTGATATGCCCCAGTTCATTGCATCCAAAACATCGCCCACTTGATGGGTCACGGGGTGGTGTTGGTTTACTGGAAACTGGTGAGGTAGAAGAAGAGGTAGGGTGTGACTGTGCTTGGGTTGTAGGTGTGGGCTTGATTGGCCCTCGATGGTAAGGTTTAGTCTCGGTGGGTACCTTGTGTGAATCGCTCCCTTTGGCAGTAGCTTTCGTGTTGTCTACCGATGCCATCCATCTGGCTCCAATCTCTCCTGCCTCAGTGAGAGTTTTAGGTTTACCATCTTGGATGTAGCGTCTAATGTTCTCAGGAACACCATCTAGGAACTGCTCCATCAATATCAGGAGGTGTAGGTCGTCTAGCTCCTCAACCTTGGATCCTGATATCCAGGAGAAATAGTGTCTTTCCAGGTAAGCAGCGTGCTCTGGAAATGACATCTCTGGTTTCCATTTCTGGGCTCTGAAACGCTGACGGGCGTGATCAGGGGTGATGCCCATTCTGAGTCTGGCCTTGGTTAGGAACAGTGGAAAGTCGTCCATCTGGTCTTTAGGCATTTCAGCTGCCACAAGGGATAATTGTCCGCTGAGCTGTGACCTCAGCTCCATCATGTATTGGTCTTTAGGAAGATGGTATCCAATACAGGCCCTCTCAAAGTTTTCTAAAAAGGCCTCAACATCATCCCCTGCCTTGTAGGCGGGAAATTTTTTCTGAAAAGTGTGATAAGTAGGTGGATGGGGTGGTGGATTATGCTGCTTAGCCTGTTCTACTTCCAGAGCCTGCCTCTGGATTTCCAGATCTTTCTCTCTTAATTCCATTTGTCTGATGTGGTCTGCCTCTCTGGCTTTCTGGTCTGCCTCCATGGCCGCCATGGCCATCTGGTGTTCTCTCTCTTTGGCTTCCAGGATTTTTATTTGCAATCGAGCAAGCTCTAGTTGGTCACTTGTTTCCGTCATATCTGTGCCTTGGGGTGCTGGACACCCCCTCCCTGTTTATGATAACTTGAGTAGAGAAAGGGTAATTAATCCTGTGTATAGCAAATTGTGTGTTGCAACTCTCTATTGTTCTGTACTGAGCAATAGGGAAAATCTAAAAAACTCTGTCTCTCTGCGAGAAAGTCTAGTAAAATTCTCACAAGTATCAGTGGCTTCCTGCCTTCTGCATTTCAAAAGTCACAGGAAAAAAAACTGGCTTCAGGAGCTTTCTCTCCTCGCCAAACCTGTTGTCCCTGTTGGACGGGATGAGCTCGGAGGAGCACTCCCCCCACCCAAGGAATCCTGATCACACAAAGGAGGGACACACCTCCTTGCAACCTGTGAGGGCACTTCCCCCCACCTAAGGAATGCACACACTTTCTTTTCCTCCAAGGTGCTTTTCTATGCCACCCGAAAGAAAACTGCTTTCAACAAAGCCTGCTGGAAACTTAATTCCCTCCAGCCAAACTGCTGAAACTGCTTCTAACAATACCACTTAGAAACAGAAGACTAGTAAACTACCTCTTCTCTCAGGTTGCTTTCCTGCTCTAGAAGAAGAGAATAGCTTCCTTCAGCGTAGCCCAGCTGAAAAAACTCCTTCTAACAATGGGCTCGAAACTCCGCTGCCACCATGTCATGGGATCTCACCCCCACTTTGAGCTTGTGGGTTCAAAGATGGGGACCCGCAGGTATTCTCCCCCCACCCTAACCCTTAGGGTAGGATTCCTTCTCGCTGCCACCAGTCAGGTTAACGTGTCTGACGCACTGCCTGTCCCCCAAGCTTCCCCTGGGGAACCCAGATTCAAACCCCTTGAATCTCTACACACAGGGAAGCAGCCCACTTCCCCCCTCCCTCTCCTGCTCTCTCTCTGCTTGGAGACAATCCTTGTCTCCACAGAGTGGTGCCTAGCTTCCTTCCCCTGAATCCACAGGTAAGGAACTTAACCAAGTCCTGAACTTAAAAGAGTTTATTAAAAGAATAAAAGAAAGAAGAGAAAAAATACACAATCTCTATGAATCCAAGATAGACATTCATAGGGTCTAATCTTATTAATCCCTGGAGAAATTTCTCCCTTTTCCTCAGTACAAACAATACAGGCAAAATTACGAATAATCAATGCAAACACACAGAATTGCAGACACAGGATTCTTATATGCAATTACCCAGTTCTTCTAATACTCACTAGCTTGAATAGAAGAAATTAGTTCAGAAAGATGAGCAGACTTGGTTAAGCGTCTGGTCTGGTGTAGGTCCAGACGGCTAAGAACTCAGAACAAAGAACACAGAGACCCAAGTTCCCGCTCTCTGGGATTTTCAAATTCTCTTCCCTGATTGGTCCTTTGGTCGGGTGTTTCACCAGGTCTGTGTTAACCCTTTACAGGTAGACCTTAACCCTTAACTAACTACTTATGACACCTCCCCTTTTTGGTTTTGTTTAAGCCGGAAAACAAATGACCAGTTTCCCCCATCCCTCGCCCTCTCTGCCAACATGTGCACTTGTGGGACTGGAGGCTTATCACGATCTGATACCCCTCCCCCCATTTTTTTTTAATCTGAAAAACCTGGATACATTTTCCCCCGTGTAGTTCATGTTTGTGCATCTCTGCACTGTCAGGTTCTGGCTGGAAGCAGACGGAATGAAATGCTGCAAAAGAGGCACGGCCTGTGACATTATCAGGCCAATACAAAGGAGAAAACACCAGAAATCTCACCAGAAAGCTCGTGCTTGGGAGATTCACAGTTCGGTTTTGCAGACCTAATAAGATCAGATAAGGTCAGAATAACCATCTAAACGTTCGGGTCTTTATCCACATTTCAGAAACATTTGAGGATCACCCATCATTAGAACATGTTTCTACAGAGTAAAATGGCCCCTTTCTCAAACAAGAAGACAGATAGAAGCTATAGATCTAGCTAATCTTGCTGTAGCCGTTTGGCTGTTGGGAAGGAGTATACTTTACTAGCTCAAGCATAGATCTGTGGATGAGGATACCTGGATTCTATTTTCAGCCCTGACAATGACAACCTGTGTGATCTTGTGTGAGCCATTTGGCCTTTCTGTGCCTCAGTTTCTCCAACTGCAAAGGAAGGTAGTAATACTCACCCACTCACTCTTGCATTTTATGAGGGGCAACTAAATTGTTTGTAAGGTGGTTGGAAATACTCTCATGAAAGGCTTTCTGCAATAAGACCCAACTTTTTATCATCCATGTGATGATGAAGGAACCTCCAAAGCTTTGGCGTTTCCATAGGATGACCAGACAGCAAATGTGAAAAATCGGGATCGGGGTGGAGGGTAATAGGAGCCTATATAAGAAAAGGACCCAAAAATCAGGACTGTCCCTATAAAATCGGGACATCTGGTCACCCTAAGTTTCTATTCTGATAAGCTCTCTCAATTTAAGAACCTCCTGTGAACTTATTCCAACTTTCTGGGTCTGTAAAAGTGACCTGGAAATCGCCTGAATACAGGATTTCTTGTGACACTCCTGGTGTGTCCTACTCCTGGATCAGACCAGGAGTTGTACCATGAGAATGGGCTTTCTTATGGTCTTCCAGTATTTCTGCTGCTGAGCCTGGAAGGGACTAGGAAGTGCAGCGGTATGTTTGAAAAAGATTTGGAAATTTAGATGAAAGTGTGGGTCAGTTCCTATTCTGTCTAGACTTATTTACCCATCTCTCTCCTTTCGGAGACCCCCCAACACACCTGGCTCTTGATGAGGTCATCGTCTTGCTGTACTTGCAGAATGTAGCCCATCTTGCAACTCACACTGCACTGGGCACCGCTGTGGAGCTCCTCACTGGTGCAGTTCAGCACAGCATTCTCAATCTGCAGCTCCTGACAGTCAGTGGCTTCGCAGGAGTAGTGGACACAGCTAGTAAGGAAACAAGAAATGGCCCCTTTAGTACATTTTTGCAGGACAATGGTAGACTGACAAATGCTTCATTGGTAGGGCAGCACATAAAAGTCACACAGCTTGCATACTGAACTAGTTTTGCAAAAATCATCCGGGAATAGTAGGCACCATTGTCGCACTTCCTGCTGAATGAGTGCGTGCTGGCAATGACACCTGCAGCACATTACAGATCTTGCGCATGTGAATGTGCAATGCTGGTGCAAAGGGCCAGGTTGTCAATGCTTGAGAATGACATTTGATTTTTGTACAGGATACACAGAACACGAATAGTGTGCACTGCAGCATCTCAGGCTTCCCTTCAGCGCTCCACCAAATCTTATCACAGAAGAACCATCTTCAAGGTTTAGGGACGTTGTTCGGTCTCCAGGCACCAGCCAATCTTTGGTCACTGCTGAAATTACAAGTGTCAGCTCATACCAATAATGCCAGTGTTTTTGTGATACCGACACCTGTTTTTGGGGAACTGGATTGAGACTAACACACTCAGGTCACAAAGAACACAACTCCAGGTATGTAGCTAGCGATAAGCTCTTATCAGTTAGAACAAGCTCAGTACTATGCTGTCTTTTCAGATCACTCCAGTTTCTGCCTTCCTGTCCACAAAGCGTTTGAACAGATGGAACCTCTCTGTTTCCTCACAGGAAGTGATATTAATATTTAAAACAATTTGCAAAATAATGATTGTTTTTAAATGACACATAGAAGATTGTGTGCAGCAAAGTCTTTCAGTCTATGATAACCCAGACATAACAACTACTGAAAACTTATCCAGCTCAGGAACCTGAGCATTTACCCAGTGGTTCTCTATTTACTATTGTGGGCTGCATATGCAGCTCTTTCTGTGTTTCGTGGGCCGCATTCACACAGTAGATATACTACCTGTATGGCCCTGAGGATGTCACATGGGCTACAGCTGGGGGCTGATTCGGCTGCAAGCGGCTCCCGGGTTGAGAAACAATGATTTACATGATATTGTTACATGGCCAAAATGTTGTATGGACACTAAGTCTGGGGTTCTCAGCCTTTTTCTTTTCGACACCCCCCCCCCCCCAGCGTACTATAAAAATGCCACAGCCCACTTGTGCCACAATAACTGGTTTTCTGCGTCTAAAAGGGGGTAGCAACCAGGGCAACTGCCTGGGGCCCCATGTCCGTGAAGCTACATTGCTCAGGCTTTGGCTTCAGCCCCATGCTGGCCCTGCTTGGCGGCCCCCCTTGAAACTTGCTCGCCCCCCCCAGGGACCCCGACCCCTGGTTGAGAACCACTGCACTAAGTAACTACCTCATGATATCCTTGTGAGGAAGCTGGGTCAGGGCAATGAATCCCATTTTAGAGTTGGGGAAGGAGACACAGAAAGGGGAAATGACTCGCCCAAAGCTACACCGTGAGTCAGAGGTGGAGCCAGGTTTAGAACTTGGGACATACTGAGTCGCAAATCAGCCTTGGACACAGTCTTCTGTCCCTGTATCAAATCATTTCTCTTCCAATTAGGAAATAACCCCACCTGGGAAGTAACCCACTCTTGGAATTCAACCATTCCTTGCCTCTTGGAAGCCCTTCACTGGAATGAGTTGGGCTGCTTCTATCCTCTGCATTCAGACGGACTCCATGGGCCCAATTCCCATCCCTTTCTTCTAGGTTGATGCTGCCCAGCCTGAGTAAGGTAGCAGCATCTGAAAGATGCCTCCACAATTCCCACTTAGGACCAAACTCACAACGAATAGTATTTTACTCCATAAGCAGTCCAACTGAAATCTCTGATACTGAGAGTCTCTTTTAGAAGCATTCCCTCAACTAGTCCTAGAGGCAGGCACCGTTACTTAAAATTGAGCAGCATCTTACTTTGCAAGTAGTCTTGTTGACATGAGTGGAACTAATTACTGAAAGGGTTCCACTTAACATTCATAAGGTTTGTCGAATCTGGCCACTAAAGGGGAATGGATATTGAATATGATGTCTTGTCCAATCCTCACTACACATTCCAACTACACCTGTGCATTGAGGCTAATTGTTATTTTGTTTTCCTCCATTTTTGGACAGTGATATTTTGTATGTGAATTTCTTCTGCCTTGGTGCTTCACTGAGAAGTAAGTTGTGTTGTGGAGGAACAAAGTGAACATCATTGATAATTCAACATATTGAATAAAGAGAAATCTGTTCTCAAAAATACATGTTGTGAACTTTGTAAATCTTGCAGGAAGAATTAAATCCTTTTGCACAAAAGTCAGATAAAAATAAACAAAATAATAGACCCATTTCAGTAAATATCTGATGTACCCCAATGTACAGCATATTGATGCTACCCTGAATTTAAGGATATCATAGGAAGGAACAAACCTGAGAAAAATTAGGGCCAAATTCTGTTGTCCTTACACCAGTACAAATCTGGAGTAACTCCACTGAAGTCAACAGAGCTAGCCTTGATTTACATCAGTGGATGTGAGAACAAGAATCTGGCCCCCAGATGACCATTGATAGTCGTACAGAACTGAAATGCCAGAGGCAAAAGCATTAAGTAATATTTCTTGTGATGTTCCTCTTTCTGCTTACAAGTCCCCTTATGGTCTCAGCAAATGGCTGGGGAACATTTTTAGCAATCCCTTGAGGCTCCAGATTATGCTTTGGTTAGCAGGCTCATCCAAGCAGCTTTCTCGGCATGTAACTCTATAAGAATGACTTCATAAAAAAAAAACAATACGACCATTCACTTTTTGTAAAACAACAACTACCACTACCAAATGTTTCCAATTTAAATACTTTTGGTTCTCTTGCTGCTAGTTCCTGTTTGGTATCAGCTACTGTCAGCTGTAAATCCCAATGAATTTTGGAGTCATCATCCTGACCCGAGTGCTGCAAGTGCAGAATTAATAAGCTAAACAAATGTCAACAAGAAAAACATCCAGACAGAACCCATCGTGCCCATAAGCACAAAATGGTGGGCTGCACTGTTCCTTTTTCAGGTACTACCATGTAGGAATGAGAAAACAGGACATGTTCAAGAAACCATATATTCCTAAGGAGCGAAAACAGTGACAAATCTACCTTAATCCACCTTCTTAAATGTGGACAATAGTTTTTCAATTAATGACTTAATGAAACTGTGCACTGTTCATGTGAGGCTCGCTAAGCAGATTTCAAAGAAGGGTATGTTACAGACAGGGAAGCCAAGGTACAGAGAAGGTATGACTCAGTATTTGCAAAAGTGGTCTACATTTGGGAGCCCAACTTGAGACAGCTTCAGTGTGATTTTCAGAGATGCTCCACACCTACAGCACCAGCTGGAGTCAACTCTCCCCACCCCCACCCCCACTAAACTCTCAAACTCACGCCCTGTGCATTTAAAGCTGTGTGCCTAAAAATTGGGGCACCCAAAATTAGAGATCACATGGTTTTGATCTTCATAGAATCTCAGGGTTGGAAGGGACCTCAGGAGGTCATCCAGTCCAACCCCCTGCTCAAAGCCGGACTAATCCCCAACAAAATCATCACAGCCAGGGCTTTGTCAAGCCGGGCCTTAACAACCTCTATGGAAGGAGATTCCACCACCTCCCTAGGTAACCCATTCCAGTGCTTCACCACCCTCCTAGTGAAAAAGTTTTTCCTAATATCCAACCTAAACTGTTCTTCACTATTAACATTTTGCATAGCTTAATTCCTGCTGACTCATCTCTCTGAAGATACCACTGGTTTGGAAACATAAGGACGGTTGTATTACTATCTGCATCTTTTCAAGTACCTTGTCTCCAAAGCTCTCTAAACTCTGACACTCAAATCTGTGATGTTGGCTTTTAACATTTCTGGACAAATCGGGAAAAGTATGCGGGGAAGGGGAACTATGCGCTTCTCCAAACTAATCCACATCTTTTGCAGACTAGAGAACTTGAGAAATACGAGATTGTGAGTTTTATAAGATTTCTAGTGCCTTTTGGTTTCAGCCATGTTGGAACTAATACTGCACCAACAGCCTGTCTCACAGTGTCGCAACAATTGAAACCAGTTCTTATCTGTGCTAAAGTTCTGAGTTAGTTTTTATTTTATTTTTTATCTTATTTATTTTATCTGAACCATTTCGCCCATCTCTAATCTAGATATGCTCAAAAGTTTCGCTCCAATTCCCCTCTGCTAATATTGGCCCTGATTCAGCAAGGCACTTAAACATGAGCTTATCTTCAAGCATGTGCTTAAGTCCCACTGGAAGTATATGACACCAATGGGACTTAAGCATGTAGTTAAGTGATCTGCTGAGTGGGGCCCCCGGTAACACGATCCTGGAAACATCTGTATGGTGATGTGTTTGTACGAAATTTTGACAATTAAGAGGAACTCTTCCTTCCTTACATAAAAACAAAACACCACCTCCTGCTTTGTAAAGCATACAGCAGCCAAATATCTTTTCCTAACCCTGAGGTCAAACATTTTTTTGTCCAAGAACTCATCCTAACACTGTGCACCCTCATTATTTAAGTAATTTCCTTAGTGATCACTCTGCCAAATACACTTTTATAGGCAAGCACAAAGACACACAAATACACCCTGGCATACTATAGACCTCATTTTACATAGATGTAACTACCTGTGTAGTTGAGGATAGATTTGGGCCTTAGATCTTAAACATTTCTGTCTACACTGATTCTATAACAATGCACATAATATACACACAGACACACACATCCTCTACCCATGTTTCTAATGTTCTCATCATCACCAGGTTTCACTGAGGTGGACACAAGAAAGCAGAGATGGACATTTCTTCTGGTCTGTCTGGAAGGCACTTGTCAACCGAGAAAAAGCAGACTCTGTCTCTTTACTCAAAACAAAGTAGGTTTCGGTGAATGCTTTAGAAAAGCAGATGCATGAGGCTGCTTCCAGTTACACTGCTGGTTGCAGTTATACAGTTCAACCAAAGAAAGATTTGAAAATCTTCTTGTCTTTTTAGTTTCTTTTCTCCAGCTTTCTGCTAACATCTTGTCGCTTTCTTTGTTCTGAAGCAGAAGTTCTGAATATGTATAAGGCAAATATCAGAATTCATTGGACAGAGGGGATTGGATGGGTCAGGGGATTTGGAATGGCTCTCTGCTTCAAATCCTATCCACGATAGTGATCAGAAATAGTTACCAGCTGTTGAGTATGCATTCAATGACCTGGGTGAAACTGAACTCAGCCCAGTTCCCAGAGGGACATCGGTGGGAATGGTGTGTATATATTAATAGGAGTGGAGTGGAGAAACAAAAAAGGTAGAAGTAGAGGGTGTGTGTGTGTGTGTGTGTGTGTAAGATAAATGCCTGAACACTTCAGAGCGTTCTAAAAAGTTTGGGTCTAAAACTGAGTGAACTGAAGGGAAGGAAAGGCATAGACTACTGTTGAGGGCCACTGACTGGTTATCCAGACTCCTAGGTTCCATTCCCCACTTTGGAAGAGGAGTAGTTCACAGTGGTTAGAGCAGGGTGGGGGCAGGTGTCAGGATTCCATTGCCAGGTCTCCATGAAAGTTTTTCCACCTGGTTCTCCTGCTCTGTGAAATATCATGTCCAGTGGGACTTCTGCTGAAATGAAGACCTCAAAATGCTCAAGCTTTCAAAACACCTCTAAGCCCTCACGGCAGCTAAGCAGTGTTTGGGAGGTGTGTGTTAACAAATGAATGCCTTGCAGTTCCTCCCTGTGAAAATGTGCTGAAGAGAAAAAAAAATGCACCACATTCTAGCTTAATAAAAGCCAAATGATGCTGTTTGCCAATTACCAAAACAGGGCGAAGGTTAAAACCCCACTGAATTATAACACAAGTCACGAGCCAAGACTTCTATGATTAACAGCTCTCTGAGAAATTCAGTAATTTCACCAGAAGCAGGTTGACTGCAATTGCGTAGAATGACAGAAATCAGAGGAGGTGGAAACTATAGCAGAATGAGTTAAGAAAAGGAACCTTAAACAACAAGAAGTCTGAGATCAGGGGAGGAGGGCATTCTTTTTTTGTTTTCTCTTTAAGAAAATAACAGGAGGGACTACAGAAAGGTGCTCGGGTTTTTTTTACGCTTTTGCAGATGATTGTCTCCTTAGTAATTTCTTCTTGGAGAAAAACAGAGCAGGAGAGACTTGAGCGAACGCTTGAAAGGAGAGAGAGGCCACCTTTCTGAGAGGGTTGTGTTGGCCCACCGAAGAGAGAATTCTCAGATGGAAGGCATTTTTTTTAGGGTAGGGGTGAGGATTGCATGTTGTTGAGGAATGGTTTATGCTGGCTCAGGTATGCCAGGTCATGCACTTCTGTGGAAGGAGCTGAGGGTGCATGGTTTCCAAACCATGTTTAAACAAACGGTGGGTCTGTTATTCAGATCCCGATTATTGCACTCGAGGAGCTGAGAAGCAGTTTGGAGACGCTGATTTTATTTGAGTTTATTTTGCCTACAGCACTGCCCAGGACATAAAGAATTGTTAAGTGTGTATATGTGTATACAGGCAGAGATTTATATGTGTGTGTGTACCAGTATATAGACATAACTGCATAGGCTGGTTCTTGGCTGCTCCAGTGAGGTTGATAGTAATAAAACGAGGTTCAATGAAACTGGGAAAAGCAAATGTACTTTCTTCAAACTATAAAATACACACAGTGGTGACATAGTTATATAACAAGAAAACATGCAGTACCTGTACCAGAGAACCACATAAAACAAGATCTCGTTGGCCCTCCCACAAAGGGGAAGCTTCCTTATAAACAAGGAATCAGTGGAGAACTGTAAAGCTGAAATGCGGTTGGGAAACCAGGAATTCTAGCAGTTGGACCAAGGTGTCTACCTAAGCTGTGAAGCTGCAGTTTCCATTAGAGTAACAAATCCATGACAGAGTGAAGGAAATTCCCAGCTCTTCTTGTGAACCAGGCATACAGAGGTTGCCATGAAAATGTCAGCACTTAAGAACAGTGGGCAAGCAAGAGATCACATTCATTCCCTGCACCATGAAAAGGAAATAGCCACAGTATCTCAAACCCAGGTCTGGCAACCACTGATTTTTCCTAGTAATCACCGTACATACATCTTCATGGAACTATAGTGTCTATCGGGTGGACACAGGAACAAATTCTTATATGGGCCTGTTTTCGATCTCTCTTGCACTAGTGTAAATAAGGAGTAATGTCACTGAAATCAGTGGAGCTGCACAAGTGTAAGACTAATCTGAGAGGAGAATCAGGCCCATGACATCGGCTCTGAGGGTGTCATGTGACAACCGTATGTGTCCTTTTGACAGCATGTCACCAGCAGTGGTGTGTACCGCTGCTGAAAAGTCCCACTGTCAGCTGCACTGGAAAAAGAAAATCAGTGGAAAAACAAGGAATGCCATTTTATAAACACTCCATAGACGCCTTATAAATTAAGGTTGGATTTTCCAAAGTGCCTATGGACATGAGGAGCAGAAATCCTAATGAATTTCAATGGAACTTGTGCTCCTAATCTCCTTAGGCTCTTAAAATACCACTCTAAATATATACTTTTAAAAGGGAGAGGGAATGCATCTTTTATTCTCAGTCATTAGGGTGACCAACTCGTGACAAATGGGAAAGATGCATTCACCCCCAAAATAAAAGATGTGTGAACCTCTAAATCAGGGGTGGCCAACCTGTGGCTCTGGAGCCACGTGCCGCTCTTCAGAAGCTCCTTGTATAGGCACCGACTCCCGGGGCTGGAGCTACAGGCGCCAACTTTCCAATGTGCCGGGTGGTGCTCTCTGCTCAACCCCTGGCTCTGTCACCAGCCCTGCCCCCACTCCACCCCTTCCTGCCCCCTCCCTGAGCCTGCCATGCCCTCGCTCCTCCCCGTCTCTGCCAGAGTCTCCTGTACGCCACGAAACAGCTGATCGGGAGGGAGGCGGAGGTGCTGATCAGTGGAGCTGCCAGTGGGTGGGAGGCGCTGGGGGCCGGGGGAGGGGGGAGCTGATGGGGGGGGGCTGCTGATGTATTACTGTGGCTCTTTGGCAATGTACATTGGTAAATTCTGGCTCCTTCTCAGGCTCAGGTTGGCTATCCCTGCTCTAAAATGAGGTATATTCCTCTTCTCTCTCACCTCCGTATTCAAACTTTCTCACCCAAGCTTATAAGCATCTGTATATGTGAGGGTACAATTCTCCCCAACCAAAATAATTCTCCTTGAGGGGAGGGGAAGAACCTTTCTTGCAGACTGAAGCCAAAATGAGAGGCAAAAATATCCGTGTTTATCTGAGGAAAATGAAGGAGGAAAAATCTTATATTGGGGAAGCAAATTTCTAACAAAAGTGACATCATCAAATGAGACCTGGGCCAATGGGAAAGAGGGGTAGAGAGACCGTTCCTGGAGAGAGAGAGAGAGTGCATGTTTGTATGAGATCAGCTGGATTCGACCACCCAAATGGGAAATGCATCAAGACAGCCTGGCAGGCTCTGCAGAAGGGAACAGGAAACCTACATGCAGGTTCTGATCTGGTTAAGAATTAATTTAAAAGAATCCCTCTTTCTAAGTTCATCTTGGATTGGGTAAATACATGAAGCAAGAAGATAGCAGCTAACTCCCAGAGGTCTGGGCAGTTGCTCATTTCTTGCCTTCTTTGATGTCTGTCTTAACACTCCTTTCCCCATAACATTCAGTCATTCAAACTCTTTTATGGAGGGGGCGGGAGGAAAGTTTTCGTGATGCCGTGATTTGCATTCCCACCGGGAGGGCCTGATTGAAGGGACTGGAAAGGCTCCTGTTGATTTCAATCCTTCTTTCAGAAAGTCTCTAAACTCCTTACTTGAAATTGGAAGCTTTATTCATAATCCACCACTTTAGCCATAACCCGGATGTCTCTGAGTTTTATTATTTTGAATAGGTGAGACTCTTACTTTGAAAGTTTGGGATCCAATGGGCTGCGGCTTAAAGGGGGTCAGCCATGTGTCATTAAAAACATGGAGAGAAGACAGAGTGGGCAATTGTTATTATTGTTAAAGAAATGTTTCGAAAGGTTAGTTTGCTCTGTTGCAGCTGAAGTCTTGCCTAAGGGGAAATGTATTTTTTTTAATCAAGGAAATATCTTTTCTAAACCCACAGCACTTCTAATTTCACAATAAATGGTTCAATTTCTCCTGAAAAACAGCAAGAGAGAGAAATGGGGCACAGTTTCTGAACCCTCTCAAACTCCACGTTGCTCTACCTACCTCCTTCCAATGGGTCGGTTTCTCTCTCTCTCCCTCCTGCACTGGGAGTTGGCCAGACTTCCAAACTAGACCTCTCATCTGAAACTTGATCTTGCTGTGTTTGGGCCTCTGAATTTATACAGCATATTGCACAGAATGATTGAATCTAGGTCAGAACACACTGACTGAATTGATTTAGCTATAGATATACTCCCCCCCCCTTCACGGAATAAAAATTGAGGTCCTGAAAAAACAGCCAGGAGTGCTATCAAAAACCTGAGAGTACTGCTAGGATCTTACGAGGCAGAGCAGGGGCTTGTGAGGGAATGCAACTTGCTTGTTTTATTATTACTGCTGCTGCAGTTTGACTATTACGTGCAGCTAAGAACATAAGAACATAAGAACATAAGAAAGGCCGTACCGGGTCAGACCAGAGGTCCATCTAGCCCAGTATCTGTCTACCGACAGTGGCCAATGCCAGGTGCCCCTGAGGGAGTGAACCTAACAGGCAATGATCAAGTGATCTCTCTCCTGCCATCCATCTCCATCCTCTGACGAACAGAGGCTAGGGACACCATTCTTACCCATCCTGGCTAATAGCCATTTATGGACTTAGCCACCATGAATTTATCCAGTCCCCTTTTAAACATTGTTATAGTCCTAGCCTTCACAACCTCCTCAGGTAAGGAGTTCCACAAGTTGACTGTGCGCTGCGTGAAGAAGAACTTCCTTTTATTTGTTTTAAACCTGCTGCCTATTAATTTCATTTGGTGACCCCTAGTTCTTGTATTATGGGAATAAGTAAATAACTTTTCCTTATCCACTTTCTCAACATCACTCATGATTTTATATACCTCTATCATGTCCCCCCTTAGTCTTCTCTTTTCCAAACTGAAGAGTCCTAGCCTCTTTAATCTTTCCTCATATGGGACCCTCTCTAAACCCCTAATCATTTTAGTTGCTCTTTTCTGAACCTTTTCTAGTGCTAGAATATCTTTTTTGAGGTGAGGAGACCACATCTGTACACAGTATTCGAGATGTGGGCGTACCATGGATTTATATAAGGGCAATAATATATTCTCAGTCTTATTCTCTATCCCCTTTTTAATGATTCCTAACATCCTGTTTGCTTTTTTGACCGCCTCTGCACACTGCGTGGACATCTTCAGAGAACTATCCACGATAACTCCAAGATCTTTTTCCTGACTCGTTGTAGCTAAATTAGCCCCCATCATGTTGTATGTATAGTTGGGGTTATTTTTTCCAATGTGCATTACTTTACATTTATCCACATTAAATTTCATTTGCCATTTTGTTGCCCAATCACTTAGTTTTGTGAGATCTTTTTGAAGTTCTTCACAATCTGCTTTGGTCTTAACTATCTTGAGCAGTTTAGTATCATCTGCAAACTTTGCCACCTCACTGTTTACCCCTTTCTCCAGATCATTTATGAATAAATTGAATAGGATTGGTCCTAGGACTGACCCTTGGGGAACACCACTAGTTACCCCTCTCCATTCTGAGAATTTACCATTAATTCCTACCCTTTGTTCCCTGTCCTTTAACCAGTTCTCAATCCATGAAAGGACCTTTCCTTTTATCCCATGACAGCTTAATTTACGTAAGAGCCTTTGGTGAGGGACCTTGTCAAAGGCTTTCTGGAAATCTAAGTACACTATGTCCACCGGATCCCCCTTGTCCACATGTTTGTTGACCCCTTCAAAGAACTCTAATAGATTAGTAAGACACGATTTCCCTTTACAGAAACCATGTTGACTATTGCTCAAGAGTTTATGTTTTTCTATGTGTCTGACAATTTTATTCTTTACTATTGTTTCAACTAATTTGCCCGGTACCGACGTTAGACTTACCGGTCTGTAATTGCCGGGATCACCCCTAGAGCCCTTTTTAAATATTGGCGTTACATTAGCTAACTTCCAGTCATTGGGTACCGAAGCCGATTTAAAGGACAGGTTACAAACCTTAGTTAATAGTTCAGCAACTTCACATTTGAGTTCTTTCAGAACTCTTGGGTGAATGCCATCTGGTCCCGGTGACTTGTTAATGTTGAGTTTATCAATTAATTCCAAAACCTCCTCTAGTGACACTTCAATCTGTGACAGTTCCTCAGATTTGTCACCTACAAAAGCCAGCTCAGGTTTGGGAATCTCCCTAACATCCTCAGCCGTGAAGACTGAGGCAAAGAATCCATTTAGTTTCTCCGCAATGACTTTATCATCTTTAAGCGCTCCTTTTGAATTTTGATCGTCAAGGGGCCCCACTGGTTGTTTAGCAGGCTTCCTGCTTCTGATGTACTTAAAAAACATTTTGTTATTACCTTTGGAGTTTTTGGCTAGCCGTTCTTCAAACTCCTCTTTGGCTTTTCTTATTACTTTGAGTGTAGTGAGGAAAAAAACCGTGTCTTTTACATTTTTTGCTAAATTTTCCCTGTGTCCTTTCAGCGCTTTGCTGAAAAGATCCATGAGGCTGCAGAGACAGGAACTGTGAAAGGTCACAATCTCTTCATGACGCTGCAAAGCAGAAACTGGGAGGGATTGGTGGTGACCTATTGATATGTATCAATAACAACAATCAGCTTATTATAGGGCCTTTCATCCTGCAGGGTCCCAAAAAGCTTTCCAGACGATGGGGAAGAGCCACAGAATCAGTAAAAGTGGAAGGTACTAAGCACCTCCCATGAGGTGCTTTTCAGAATCAGGCCTAATGAAGGCACAGGAATCCCTTAATTCACCATGGAAGTGCAGCCCTAGGAGCGCTAACGCAGTTTAGATCAAGGACTATACTTCTGAGTGGCTAAATCGACTCCTTATTGCAGAATGCGTATAGAGTCAGCTGGCCACAATTCCATCTCATAACAGGGGAGGGCGGGGGGGAAAAAGGAGGAGGAAATAATTTACTAACAGTGCCCCGCGTGGGTTAAATGTCCCATCCATCCTGGTCAATGAGAACACTGCTGTTTTTACCAACAACACAAAAGGGTCAGCAGAGTTCATGGGCCTTGCCCCTCCTATCTCCTTTTAACCTCTTGATCAGACCCACTGGAGCTGAGTCGGTGGGTGGCGAGGGGAGGAGGCAGCATGCTGACAGGCTCACCTCTGCTCTGCCAGGCTGTAGGTCTGTCCTCTTTGACAGCTGCTGATGGTGATGGGGTCGAAGTTGTGGAAGGAACGGAGGGCCACCCCAGAGATGGCCACATACGGGGAGCTGAAGCTAATGAGGACAGCCTGGGTGTGGTAGAAGGGGTGACTGAGGTCATGGATCACAGGGATAATCAGGGGATTGTTCCTGCAGCTCAGAACGTGGACACCTGTCAGAAGACACAAGACCGGGGAAGATGGGGAGTGGGGGGTCAGTACTTTGCACAATTACACCACATGCCAGCAGCACTTCAGAAGCATTCAGCCATTATGCGAAAGCCCTACAGATGTTAATAGTTCCAATACAGGAAGTTTTGGGAACCATCCCCTAAAATTTAAGAGAGAAGTCTCTTTCCTATAGAATCAGATAGGATGGTCCAAATAACCCATAGAAAGGCTTCCAGTCTCTCCAGTCATTTCTGTAGGTTTTTGGAATAATTTCTATTGAATCCTACTCCACTTCGATAGAACCCTATTAAAGCAGGAGCAACTGTATTAAAGGCAGTGGAGCTGCACTACTATTACAGCAGCATAAGCAAGCAAACGGTTAGACTCTTTGTGCTATGCACCGAAACATGTAACTGCACAAACAGAATGGGTAGCTTTGTGCAAAATGGGCCGTTTCCCAGTGGTTTCTTTGCAGCTGTGTGCAATTCCCCGCTGGATGCAGGACATACACCAGTTTGTTTATTTGGTCATTTGATTTTTTTTAAACAGAGCAGCGTCTTGCTTTTCCCGAACAGGGCAATACTGTGTTGATGAGCCAGGGGAGAGAGACAGGTGTGTGGAGGGAGAAAACGAGGCGTTAAAGGTGACCCTGAGGTGAAAATAAGCCAAAGGTGCATGAAGTCTGTCCGTTTCAGGGAGGTACTAGGCACCATTCTCAGAGATGCTGAGCAGCTCTCTCATCGCATTAACTTCAGTAGGAGGGTAGGTCACTCAGTAGCACTCAGGAGCTGATCACCACCTCCTGGAATCAGGCCATAGTACAGAGAGGCTGAACTTAAAGGGCCAAATTAATTCTTGCGGTAAAGCTACTGCTTTCATTTGAGTCACCCCAGGAGTCAATTGGGCTGCAACTCCATTCACTCCAATTTGTTGCACCAGCGATGAATGTTCGGCCCTTGCTCCATTGACTTCAGAGCTGCATAAAGGATGAATTTGTCCCCAGCTCCATTCACCTCCCTGGAGTTCCACCAGTGATGGATTTGGCCCAGTGCCTTTGGCTGCACCGATACACTTACAAATTTGAGAATAAATTCTATTTGTGTGTCTAACTGGCTCAGAGATTCCCCCCACCCCATTCAGGTTTCTTGATTCAAGCGGGGGTGGGGAGATTTTTTTTTCTTAGAAAGTGATTTCTGGTTAATTAAGACAGGCTTCTTGATCATTCTCTTTAAACTTCTCTCTTTTAAACTGCCCTCTTTTATGTGTTGATCGCCTCGTCTTTCTTCCAGCAATAATAATAATAATAATAACAATAATAAATAAAAGGCTTCTCTTCTCGTTTGGTTTCTATCTGACCCTGAAATAACCCATCTGTCTGCTTGTCTCCCAGAGGTCTTTTGATATGAGCTCCCTGAGGAACGATGCACGTTTTCCACTTAGAAACAGGTGCAGTTAATTCGTAAATTGTGCTCTACTGGAATCCCAGGATTCCAAATCCCTTGGACGTTTCTGCTATCTTTGATGGAAAGCCCCAAAGTCCTCACTGTCGTGTTGTTTATTCATTTTGGTTCAATTCCTAGCAGTCAGGTGTCTGCGACAAAACAGATCACCACAACTGGCACTACTAATTGGTACTTTAATTCCCAACAAGGGAGCAGGGTCATGGACACTGAACTCTTCCTTCCCTAGACAGAGCCCATCCAAGACAGGATTGGGGCACACTGGGCAGACCTACATGGGCGAGATCTATCTGAATGGCTGTCTAATCTACGTGGTTGCATGACTTATATTTTTCACATGCTGTCTTGCTTGGTAAAAATGCAATCCTCATCGCATTCTCTCTAGGCAAGGCACAATGGATCCCTGACCTCATTTTTTACAAAGCCCAGATGACATAATAAAAACATGTTCTAGTAAATGTAGCAAAATCTGTTGTCTCTTTCTACCTCTTCGACCTCAGGCTCTCTGTCTGTAAAGGCCAGAAGGGGCAACTGTGACCATCTAGTCCAGGGGTAGGCAACGTGCGGCATGCGTGCCGAAGGCGGCACGCGAGCTGATTTTCAGTGGCACCCACACTGCCCGGGTCCTGGCCACCAGTCTGGGGGGCTCTGCATTTTGAATGAAGCTTCTTAAACATTTTAAAAACCTTATTTACTTTACATACAACAATAGTTTAGTTATATATTATAGACTTAGAGAAAGAGACCTTTCTATAAACGTTAAAATGTATTTCCGGCACGTGAAACCTTAAATTAGAGTGAATAAATGAAGACTCGGCACAGCACTTCTGAAAGGTTACCAACCCCTGATCTAGTCTCACCTCCTGTTTAATATGACACAGAATTTCCCCCAGACAATTCCTCTAGGTTCCTTTCAATTTAGGTAGTTAGTCTGTCTTTATGCATTTAATAACACACCGCACAAAGGCACAGAATGGGCCTGATCCTGCAGTCAGTAAAACAGCCGCTGAAGTAAATGGTAGTTTTGGCCGAGTATGAACTGCTAAGCTGAGTCCTATATATTTCTCCCTTCCATTCAGCTACAAAAAACAACCTAGCCTGGGGTAGTCCAAAGGGCCTGTCCATGATGAAGAGAGTCCCTTGACCGTGAAGGTTTGCAGGCATCAGTTTGGAGCGTGCCAAACTCATGTTGCAACTTCTTGCAAGATTTCAAAACTTTGCCCTTGATCCCTGCTTCTCCTTTCTCTCTCACCCGCCCTCTCAGTCTGCCTGTCTCTCCGTATAGTTGTATGTCATCTGTTAGTTACCATGGTCAGCTCTCTGTCCTTTATATTTAAGGAGGCAACTAGGGGACGACTACAAGACACTCTGCTGTGACAGGAGAAGGATGCTGCTGACTCACGGTATGCTGCATACTCCGGGACTGTCGCTTCAGGAAACCCGGTCAGATACAGCCATGCGCTGGGCTTATCTGGGTACATTTCATTCAGTGCTAAATGGGAGTCACTCACCGAAATTCCTGTTCACTCCTCTGCGAGTGAACCCCCTAGAGACTTGCCTTTGATTCATACCCAGTTAATTTTGAGTGGGAAACCTGTCAAATATCCTTTCTCCTGCCCTGGTCTCCTTCCTCCTCCTCTCCACAGACAGAAAAGGGCGAGAAAATCCAGGAAAGGGGGAATGATTTAGGAGAGTGTCTGAAAACAATAATAATCCCTCCACACTACAGCCATCAGAATGCCTTCAAAGCCTCCTCCTCCTCCCCGCCACACACACACACACACACACGCACACACACACCTGGTATATGGATAACAGCAGTGGTAAATGGGCTTCTTTGGGTTTTGGGGGCTGCACCCTCAACAGAAGCCACCGGCAAAGGCTGCAGGGATGACAGCAAGAGGCTGAAGAACTCAGCACCCGACCTGCTAAGCTCTTTTAATAACCTGCCCATAGGGTCCCCGTGGGAGCTGCTGGATGATGAGCACTTTTGAAAATGTGGCCCTTATTTTGATGCCTACAGGGGAGCTGAGCACTTCCGAAAATCTAGCCCACAGCGATCAGTAGCCTGAGTAGCCTCAGTGGGCATGACAATACCTGACTAGCAGCACAGACTTGCAATAAACAGCTTGAAGTGGGTACATCTTCCTGCTGGCTCTCTACTCCAGCAACACCAATCTGCTGGTGGGAAAACTGAACTCTGAATTGGGATGGAGCAAACAGAGGAAACCGATGGAAGAAGAAAGGCAAAGCTCATTGCAAAACCATCTTACCAAGATCATGGTTTTGCTTCTTGGTGTCAAACAGTTGCACAGTGATCGTTTCCTGCTTCTGATCCAGATAGTGTGTTCCATCGGTGACCAAGTGGACAATGATAGCAGCAGCTACCATGGGCTGAGAAAAATATGCCTGGGAGAGAAGAAGAAAGCATAGAGAATCAGGTGCAGAACTGGAATGGTTCATGTTTTTTTATTTTTTTTAAGATACAACAAAAGCATCACTTTTCAGTAGCAATTCCTGTCACAAATCACACAAAGGTCTTCTTTTGTCTACGCTCAAAACTTTTTGTTTTTTAATTTTGCAGAAAAGGTAAGTCAAAAAAGGAAAGCCGCTGCACTGGTATGTGTGTATCTCTTACCTTTAGCCAGAAAATGGTCTGAGTCATATGGGAATACGGTAAGTTGGCTGTGCAGGGATACCAGGCATATTCAGACACCACATCACTCAGGTCCATCACCTTGGTTCGGCACACCTGACCGACACAGGGAAATGTCACAATGGATTCAGATTCAAGCATGAAATGGATACGACTGTCAAAAGAAGTGCTGGTGTCCGTAAGATCTGAAAATGCTACTTTTAATACCATTAGGTTATTAGACATCATTATTTTTAGGTCATACACACCATTGGATTATTCCACAATGACACCACGAACAGGAACACCCGACTCATCGTGGCGCTGTGTTTGCCAAAAGAAAGTCTCCTTTTATGAGTAATTGGTTAAGGGTGGAGTTTTCAAAAGTGCCCAGTCTCACTTTGCTCCCATTGCAGTCAAAGTACTAAAATAATAGCTGGATGGAGAGATATTTGCCAGTGCTGTCTGTAGCCATATTAGTCCCAGGATATGAGAGACAAGGTAGGTGAGGTAATATCTTTTATTAGATCATCTTCTGTTAGTGGAGGTACCAGCTTTCGAGCTTTTGAAGCACTCCTTCCCTGCACCTGGAAAAGACTGTGTAGTTCGAAAGCTTGTAAAGAAGTTGGGTCAATAAAAGATCTTACTTCACCTACGTTGCCTCTTACATACATACACACATAGGGTATCGTGGATGCAGCCAGCACTATCTACACACTGTGTCTTTCTATTTAAAACCTCCTGTTACTAACTGATACTAGCTGGCTCTCTCTTCAGGATGGCTACAGATGACCATGTGAAATTGAAAATACATGCAATCAGGAACGCGTTACCTCCACAACCCAACCCCAAATGGGCCCTGATAAGAAAATAGTGATCTTGTTAGTTTCTTTAATCAAAATCACCTTCTTCTCCCCTCTACATTTCATCCCATTGCACCCACAGTGAGGCAGAGGTGAAAATGTGATGAGATTCTCTGCAAACCTCTCCATTCTGCTCAAGATCAAATGTGGCATATTTGAAATCGGTGGATGGGTGAAAAGGGCTAAGAAGGGTATGGGGATTTAAGAAACCCAGAGCACAGTCAGTATGGAAGACATGAAAAATAATCTTCAGGAAATGACATGGATTTTCTCTTGCAACATCATAGCTAAGTGAGATTGTTTTTTAAGTGTATATATGTGGCTGTGAATTATTAGCCCCCATAGTGCTGCCTCTGGAGAAAACGGACTGGAAGAAGAGCAAAGCTGCAGCACTTTGAACATTAAAACCACAACTGCATATGTAGGATGCCTTCAATTCAAGGATCCCAACGTCCTTGACTGGTGCCCCTCTGCAAACTCGGTAACATCATTATCTGGAGAACACGAGGCACAGAGAGGTGAAGTGTTTTCCTCGTGGTCACACAAGTTGGTAGCAAAGACAAGAATCCAAACCTGGAGGCCAATCGCTTGTGTTAACCACTGGATCACACTCCCAGAAAAGTACCAAAGAGAGGTTCTAAGGCCTGACTCTGCAACTGGGACCACAAGTGCAGAGGCCTGCACTGGGCAGAACTCTGTTCCGTTGGGTGCAGTAGTGGGTCTGACTGCAAAAGTGGGGCCTCAGCTGAGAACTCCAAAGACAATAGATTACAAATAGCCCATTCCCTGAAACTACGCCTCTGTTGTTGTTGTTTTTAAAATGGGAACTGAGCCTATTACAAGAGCTATTTTGATAGTGAAAAATACAATGTCCATTCAGTAATTGTGCACCGAACTCCGTTCCCGGTCTCGGCAGGCAAATGCTGAGAGTGCTTGGAATGCTTGGGAACGGAGCAATCGGATTGGCCAAAAGTGAGGTAATGGCTTCTATAATTTGAATCCCTAAAGGCCCAGTGCAGAGGAATCTATGCAGAAAATATAAATCAGCTTTAATGGGCTGGAAGAAGATTTTTAGTTTTTTTGGTTTTTTTTAAACAACTGGGACCAAGCTTCATTGAGGCTAGCCAGTGGATAGTGTTACATTTTACAACAGTGCAAGACTTTACATAAACTATCTTTGGCATTTGAAATCCAGGCCAACAATTCAACATGTATCATTTCGCAATTCTCCTTTCTTGCATTTTCAGCAGCCTCTCTCTTGTTGGGATCATGGGTTTTATTTTAATACCTATCCAGTTAGGAAATGTATCTTACCCACATCTGCAATTTAAATGGTGATAGAACTCTTTGACATGAACAAAGATCTCACTGCTTTTATATTGTTTTGTTCTTATTCTTGTTTCTCTACTAACTCTATCAGCACAAAAAGCTGGCTGAGAGAAACAGGAGAGCTGGGGTTTGGCTCATTTTAAATGCCACTTAAAAGATGTGTGAGAACCAATATTAAAAACAGGCCCAGACCTTCACCAAAATTTGAACAAAACCCAAAACAAACCATTGTTGAGAATCAGAAAAACTCTGATAACTTTTAAATAGCTAGGTTTCACTTTTTGTGAACTGTAGCTCTTTCTGGTTCTATCTGGGAACATAAGCAGAATCCTTAACATCTCTCAAGAAAGCCTGCACCTAGGAGATTTCTACTTCGATTTTGCAGACTCAGTAGATTTGGCTAGTTTGAAAAAGGTTCAGATAAGCATCCCAACCTTCTGAGGCTGACCCGTCACTACTTATGCAAACAATTCAAAACATTGCAGGGGGCAGGGTGGGTGGGTGAAGATCAAGGGGAAAGTTGTGATTGACAGGGGTCTGGCAAGTCTAATCCATGTGGTGTTAAGAATGGCTGCGGGAGTAGTACCACTGTGAATGCTGGAGTTAGCAATTGATAGCAAATTTCCCTAGTATGGTCAAGTTCCTGAAGGGTTGTGCCATAACAACCTGATTAGATTAAGTAGCCCTGTTAGTCTGTATCAGCAAAAAGAACAAAGAGTACTCACAAAAGCTTATGCTCAAATGAATTTGTTAGTCTCTAAGGTTCCACAAGTACTCCTCATTCTTTTTGCTGATTAGATTAAGTGTCCCACTCGCTGACAGATTTCACCATTTCAATATTCCTTCTAATGCATGGTGAATGTGTCATTTTTTCAGTTCTAGCCAATTACTGATGGCCACAAAGCAACTGCAAAGTACCTACATGAATTACTTGCTAGGTGCTTCCACCGGTTTCCCTTTCAAGCATCCAGAGTATGTGACAGTCCACAGCACCAAAGTGCTCTAGCTTCCGATCCTTATTACTAGAAGCCCAACACTTTTAACCTACAAATGAGGGAACAATTCCCTGTCTGACAGAGTTTCTGGGAGGATAAAATCCATGAAAGACAGTGAGGCACTCAGATGCTACCATGATGAGGCCTGTGTAAGTACATAGACACATGAAGGATCTGCCTCTGTAAGCAAGCATGTATGGGTCATGTACCATTCAACCCAGCCATTCCCCTCCAGACCGCCCCAGACTTTATACACACTGGGGATTCCAGCCACTTGTGTAGCTGCACCAAAGCAACCCCCAAGTGCAGTCAACGAAGCTCCTATTTGCACTGATGGGACTCAGCCCTACTTGAAACGGACATAAGGAAAAATCTGCAATTAATAGCAGCTGTGCCTATCTATACCAGGAGTTTGAGCCAGTGCAGCTACCCAGGTAGGTGGCCTCTGATGGCTGTAAGTGGGCAAATCTCCACTGCATAGACAATTCCATAGTGTATGATCTGGTCTGTTCTCACTTCCTCCAAATGAAGCCTTGCTGCTGGTCACCAGAGCTGCACCAGTGTCTCATCCGGTGAGACAGTTTAAAGTGGATGTAATGTTTACGGATGCTATGCTGATATGTGGTGTTGTGGTGTGCTGTTAAGGACCCACAGCTTCCTGCTGTAGCCCAGGGGTGGGGTGGGGAGTGTGTCCTTTTCAGCACTGGCCAAAGCAATTCTTGTTTGTAGGATTACAGCAATAAAATTGCTTTGGGATCCTTTGCGATAAAACATGCCGAAGACAGTACTGTTTGCAAAAGAGCAAGCCCCCAATGGGTTCTCCTGTTACGAGTCACTGTGACAGGTATATTTGTGCTGGGACACAAAGTCCTGCACAGGAACTGTGGAAGGTGTGATGGATCTGCTAAGCAGGAAACTACGGTTCCCATCAACTCCCACCCCCCTCCAGTGGGCCAGGGAGGAGGAGGGGCAGACACCCCATGAAAAGATCCTGAACCAGCAAGAAGGTCAAGTGACCTGGAAGCAGCAATGACATGGCCAGCCAGGAGCTGCAGGGAAGAGAAACCCAGAGTGCACTGTATACTTTTAACTGCAGTGTGGACTTATCATTAGTGGCTACTGGGACCCACCAAAGTTAGTGACTAGAAGGCCTAACAGCTGAAGCGCCTCCAACACTTGCCTCCGAGTCGTGGTACACCTGGCATGCTACTGGTAACTTAGGGTATGTCTACACAGCAACTAGACATCCGAGGTTGGCCCAGGCCAGCCAACTCAGGCTTGCAGGGCTTGGGCTGCAGGGCAGTTTCACTGCTGTGTAGATGTCTGGGCTTGGACTGGAGCCTGGGCTTTGCGACCCTTCAAGGTGGGAGGCTCCCAGAGTTTGGACTCGAACCTGAGCCTGGAAGTCTACACAGCAATGAAGCAGCGCAGCAGCCCAAGCTCTGCAAGCCTGAGATGGTTGGCATGGGCCAGCCTTGGTTTTTTCTTTGCTGTGTAGACATAGCCTCAGAGGTTTGGTTGACCCAGTGCTGAGCAGCTATAATAATTACAAAGGGTAGGAAAACCTTTTTGATTAACATATGACCTGCTGGAGGACAAACTGGATGCATTCACTTCCTTAGGGAGCTAGTGAAAGAATTAACCCAAATAAATAAATAAAATAAAATAATAATAATAATAATAATAATAATAATAAAACAGCTCCATTTCTAAAGTTTCTAGCTGGCCTCGCTGCAGAATGTTCTTTACATTCACCCCAGCAAATTTGTCTGCAGGCCAGCTTTGGAAAAGCAGTGCCAAAGAATCTCAAATGCAGACTTAAAAAACATCTTAGCGTATCCCTCCAAAATGAAATCTTTAACCCTTTGGTGTTAGAACGGGGGGTTTGCCCTCCGCAGTCACCAAGAGGACATAGTCTCAAGTATATATGGCTTTTTACTGACCTAAGATTAATTTCATCCAATAAAGCTACACACAGATGCAGCCCACAGTTTTCAGATCCAACTGCCACATATACATAACACGATTTCCCTAGCACTGCACAGTGGGTCCAGTCTGTACTAAAGGCTCCAAACTGCTGCTATCTGCTCCTCATTTAAGCTAGGAAAATGGGACTTGAGGTTACAGGAAGGTGAAACTGTCTATACTAGTGATGAGTGAACCATTAAAAGGGTCAGAGTTTGGGTTCAAACAAACACCCAATAATCTGGAAGTTTATCTGAACTATCCAAACCTCAGGAGTCTGCAAAGCTGGGATGGAAATCTCACAGGAACAGGCTTACTCATGAGGTAACCAGCAATTCAGTTTCAATTCCAGGCCAGAAATACCCAAAGAACAGCCTTTCTCCTGGTATGGAGACCCTTTCGTTCTTGTCCTGTTCGGAACTAAGAAGTACCGAGGCATGGTTTATGTGAACCTCTTAGAAATTCAGCAAAGGCTCAGTTCTAGTTTGCTTGTAAACCTCCAGCTGAAGATTGAGGGTTGTTTTCAGACTCTTCAATCCATTACAAATCTGTGTTGCCCTTGCCTTTTTCTCTTGAACGTTCCCCTGCGTTGTCACAGAGCTGGGGCAAAGTGAGAAAAACCCACGGCATGGCCACTGTCCTTCATGCCAAAGAACTGGATGCAGCTCCTCAACAGTCTGCCTAATTCACTGGAGGCTGTTCCACCCTCTGGGTGAACACACTGATTCTATATTACTCCCAGATTCTCTTGGCTCAGGAGCCAGATGAAATTTCATCTGTCAATTTCACCAATGTAACTAAGAGCTGAATTTGGCTCTGGGACTGGGAATCAAACCTATGTCTCCTGCACAGCAGTACAAAGTCCTAGCACCAGGCTGCTGAGCCAGTTCTCAACACAAATAGTTTTTTTTTTAATCTGGTATTTGAGTTCTGAATTTATAATTAAACCCCAAACCAGGTGATTTTGCATGCGTCAGAGATTCATTGCAAACATTTTATTCAGACCCACTCGGTCACTAACAAAAATAAAAATGGCAATAACCTTGTTTAATAAATGCAGTTATACTACATGCCAGAATGTCTTGGGTAGCTACAGGCACCCAAGTGTGATGCACTAGTACCCTGCACCTTATACAATCGTTTACACAAGTGCAAAGTGAGTGTAGGTGTAAGTAAATGATGGCACAAAGTGCAAAGCAACAGAGCATCTGAAGTCATCTGAAGCATGGGGATGTCCTGCGTAACACAATTTTGCCATGTGTTCCTGTTTAGATATATCACAGGGTTACTGTTTATTTAACAGAGTACTTTGGAATAAAGCTGTTGCATTGAAACAGTTGCATCACCTATGCTAGCTCCGTTAGGAACTGTTCTAGTGTGGCAGTTCTTGTAACCAGAGTGTAAATAATGGCTGTTTTCCACTAAGAAAGGGCATTGGTTCAAATGTCCAAACAGATTACAAATGCCAGCTATATATATAAAAGGCCATGAAACATGTAGGGTACAGCTCAAAGTAGGACCTTTGTACCTTTAGCTTCAAAAACCTCAGGTCACTCCCATTAAAACTAAAATAAATTCTCAGCTAACTCTCAGCAGCAGTATCTCTTGCATCCACCTTTCACACCACGGCTCACAAAAATGTGAAGTCATCACAGATTGCTGCTGCATTAGCAGATTTTATACCCTGTCCACGAGGAGGCAATGGTAAACAAAAGACACTAGCCAGAACATTACCGTTGGCACAGTCAGGTTCCCAATTTAAATGTCTCAAAATTGGACGAGCTAGCACGGCTTATAGCAAAACAGTTGTGTAATAGCTCGCAGGGGTTGTGGTATTAGTGTCATTGTAAAGCCAAACAATCTCATTCAACCGGCTTTTACAACCACTGGGCAGAGCAAAGAGTCTTTTGAAGAGGAACCCATTTGGCACCGAGTCTCGTTACAAAGTCAAGTTGCCAACAACAGAGAAAAGTGGCATGAATTTAGGCAGACAGAAGGGCAAAAAATGATCTCAATGGTCCTGATTCAATGGAGTGACGCTGGTGAGGCGCTCGTGCACATTGGAGCAGAATTAGGCCTGTTAACACCTACCCAACAGCTTTCCCTCCTTACCCCACACAAAGTGGTAGCAAAGATTGACTTGGATGGATAAAATACACAGCCAGCTGTAGAAAGCCAGGCAGCAACAACAATGAATCCAAAAGGATCTCCAATATGATTATTAGGTGCCCATAATAAGAACATACTGATTAAGAAGATACTTGGGCAACAAAGACACTTGAACCCACCCAAAGAATGAGCAGAATTTCAAACAAAACCAAAATTAAGATGCCTTTTTACACCAGTGAAGTGAAAGTGGAGGGCCCAATTCTGCAATGCTTAGCCAAACAGAACTCCCATTGGCTTCAAGGGCTGCAGCTCTGGGCCCTAAATAGCTATTTGGCCATCAATCTCTTTCCCTTAATAACTCAAGTGCACAGACCCACAGACCCATCAATGGCAGCGTGAGGGTAACAATGAGACGGCAAAGGCGCTCCACATGTTCTCTGAAGTTTTCTGGCTAAGCTTAGCCTGTGGGTGCAACCAACAGTGGTGCAGCGGTTAATGTCAGCTCTGACCACACAGTCCCATTCAGGAAAGGTCAAAGGAATGATTTTTCTCTTAAAAACATCTGCGTGTTGAAAGAACAAAACCTTTTCATGTGCTGAAAATGATGCGTTTCCAGACCTTTTATTTTCAGAGTTAGAATCATGTTTTTTCAGCAGTGGGTAGGGTTATTTACCAAGACAATGTACTGTATAAACAACATACAACCTCCAACACACAGCGCGTCCACAGGCAGGAATAAGTGAGGGCACCAACCTCCCTCTCCTTCTTTCTGTCTCCTTCTCTGTCTCTAAACTGCACAACTCTCTGCGATACTCAAGCAGGAAAGGAGTTGCCTTCTCTGGGTATGTGAGAACTTAAAGATGCCTCAAATTTTAAAGGGTATCAGGAAAGAGGCACAAATTTTCTCTGACCTGTCACCAGACTTCAATTGGCTAAAACATCCAGGGAGAAAATACATAGAGAAGAGATACTCTGGCTGGCAGCAGTGGTGTGTGTGTGTGTGTGTGTGTGTGTGTGTGTGTGTGTGTGTGTGTGTGTGTGTGTGTAATACTTTGTACTTCAACAACCAAAGTACTTTGGCCTCATCTTGACTATCCAGCCATACGTCAGCAGGCACAAATTGAGATTAAATGGTCTTGTGGCTTGTTTTTCTTAACATCCGAAAGGATGGCTTGTGGGGTGTAAACCAGAACGAGCACACACGCTTCCCAGGGCTTCTTTGGCGGTCGGACTGAAAATGCTGACTAACAAAACTTCCGCCACATAAATGAGTTCCCCTAAACGAGTTGGACCATCCAAAGAGACCCTTCCTAGAGCAGCAGCCAGTTGCTTCCTTTGGCATGGAACCGCTCACATCTGCATCCAAGTGCGATTTTGCTGCAGGTGTCTGGGCAAGCACGTCACTTTGATCGGACTGCAGAACAGCTCTGGTTGCTCTGATGAGCTTCAAACTTTGATTAATGAAACCAGAAGGCTGTTTGGAGCACTTCCCCCTACAACTTCCCAGGGTAGTGAGGGAATTCACAGCTACTCCAGTCCCTGTCTTTCCCAGCATTAGTCGCAGTAGGGAATAAAGCAGGAGCGCCGTCTGTGAGAGAGAGCTCACAGCTACTCCAGTAGTCTCCCCAAGGTGTAGTCCCTTCAGAAGATCAAGTAGGAGTGCTCACAGCTGTTGCAGGCTCAGCCTTTCTCAGAAATCACTACCAGGGATAGAACAGAAACTCCATATTCCAATACTGGTCTTTTCCAAAAGTTTATGGTAGGGAATAGCACAGGTCTGTATCAGGGAGGAAGCTATTTGACTCTGAAGGCTGGGTTTTCAAGGTATTAAAGTGCCCCAAGATGCAGATAGGTGTCTAGTGGGATTTTCAAAGCTCCAAACCAGGTTAGCCATCTAACTCCCAGTTAAACTCAATGGGAGTTAGGTGTCTAACATGCGTTTCTTTAAGCACCTAAATACCTTGGGAAATCTGCCACTCATTGACTTCAAGGGCCTGCATTAAAACACACGCACAGTTAAAGCTTCACACAAGTTTCATGTATATTGGAAACAAAGGCCACATCTTTAAACCCTAGAAGTGCAAGTTGAGTTCATAAGAAATGTGCAGGTGCAGTCAGCTCGCTGTATGCACAAATATATATGGGTGCATGGAAAGTAGGTGATCACCAGTTCTGTATGTGTAATTACCTGCTTGCTCACAAGCATACATTCTTTATGGCCACAGTTCAAGCATGCCACTGGGAATCAGGACATGTGCATTTAAAATTCCTGACTCACTGCATGACTGTGAACATGTCACCTCTACTCTGGGACTTAATTTTCTCATTCGTGCTCTGCCTCAAAGGAGTGATGTAAGGATTAATTAACAAGTGATAGTGAAGTCACCTCTGCTAGAAGTGCAAAGCATTATAATAACTTAGAGCCATGCTGTGAACCCCTTACTCACATTAGTGAGCAGTTACGCACAAGAGCAATCCGAGTGAAATCAGCTGGGAAGGAGACCAAAATGCTCTGCAGAAATGTGTGCTACCATCCCATACTCACACACATAGCCAGTGGGACTGCTTGTGTCAGTAACACCAGCACTGAGTCACGAGTTCACAACATGGCCCCTAGGCATCCATGATTGAAAGCTGGGTCCTGAGGGCCTGGTTATGGTATCAGATATATTGCACCGCTTCCACTGATACCAACGGGCTTTGCACTCATTTATCTGAGTGGAGAATTGAGCCTGCTTTTTGGAGCTGCTGAACATCCAACATTCCTACTGAAGTGACTTCAAAGGGAACAGGGAAAATCAGGTCTTAAGGTCAATATTTTCAAACATGGTCACTAATTTTAGATTCCTCAATATTAGGTCCCTGAGTTGAGGAACTAGTGGCCAATGGTAATAGGCCAGTTTATACCAGCTGAGGCTCTGGCCCCAAGGTCTCACCTTTTCAAATCCAGCGAGTGATCTTGGGTGCCTGACACCTCCTCCAGTGGCTTGACTTTCAGACCCTGGAAGACAGCCCAGACAAGCCTTCATTTAAAAGAAAAACAAATTCTCCACTGCTGGCAGGAGAAAGTTTACTTTCAGGCTTAAAGAAATGAGCGTGTGGTTTTGAGGATGGGATTCCGTTCTGCTGAAGAATAGCACCCTGCATGTCTGTGTATCTGTGGCTTTGTAGCTACATTACAATCTTGGAGAGCTCTGTTTACATATTTTACATGTTTTCTGGTGCAGAACATGAAACCAAATTACATAGTAAAGGCCATGCTGGCTTTGCTCCTGCACCCCTCTTCATCTTCTTCCTCTTATTATTATTTTTAAATTCAAACAAAACTAATCTACGAGCATATTTTTAACCTAGCTTGATTGACTGGCAGTGCTTTAAGCAGGTTTTATTTCCTGCTGCAAAGGGAAATTATGCAAACTACAGTGAAGCTGCACGGTGGGGAGTCAGAGGAGGGCTGAGGGGGGGGTGGGAAGAGAAATGATGTGATCCCTCCATGCATGAACAATGCAAATGTGGTGATACATTTATGCACGATCGTTCCGCTCGGAACAGAGAGGGATCTGAAACAAACAATCCAGATGGGGTGTAGGGGAGCTACCCGTTTACTGTGGTACGTGCTGTGAATCACAGGGGTACAGCAGCCGCAGATGGCGAGACCAGCAGGTGGAGTGGCAAGAGCAAAGGAGGGGAGGTGTCTCCATTCACAAGAGCTTATGCTAACGAGCACTCTGACTGTACTAGGTACCCACTTTCCAGCTCACTGATGAGATGGGGGTGCCAACCAGGCTTGTTTTCTGTTCTCGGTGTGTATAACAGGCAGGATGATAGAATGACGTACTGTCCCGGTTCCCTGAAAATGCAGATGAGGCTTTTTGTTAGAGAAAAACTACCTACCTACCTTCCCTCAAGTTCTGGCCTTAATTTAGTACCAATGTTATGGACTCCTGATCGTGTTTTGCTAGTGGTAAATGCCTCCAGGTTCTAGGCAGACTGGAGCAGTTTCCAGTACCTGAGGACTTTCAGTTTGACCTTCATTTCTGAAAAAGGTCAAATCAAACCTCTCTGCGAGTCCTGATGGTGGCTTTGCTCACTGCATCATCCTTTGTTTCTATTATCTATTTTCTGAACAGTACACAAAGGGAACACAGTGTACCAGCCCCTGGTCCTCACTGTTCTGTTCCCTTTAGATGACTTGTACATGTGCTCTTGAAAAATTATTCTGAAAACCAAAGGGTGGGGGGAAATCCCTCCAGTGTTTGGTGAAATAGCTTGGAATCTCCTCTGACATCTCACTATGTTTGCTGGCCTGAAGCTACTACATTCACCATGCAGGCTGATCGTTTACTACCTCAAGGGTGAAATAAATGCTGAAGGAAGTGGGTGGGAGAGAACCCATTCTTCTATCAGGGAATGCAGTCAAGGGATTAGCATTCTACTCTTTTTACTATCTAATCCCTGGTTGCCCATTAAGCTAACTGTCTTTTCCAACCTTCTCTATACAATACAGCCTTTTCATGCCGGACAGCACACATGGAAATCCTACTTCTCATTCAATTTTACTTTGAACTGTAGATTTCCTCAAAACACCGAACAGAGTTATGCACAGGAGGGATGGTGTCGCTATTGAGGGGCATCCTTCCAGCCTCCCAGGTGGCCCATCTCCAGCATGGCACAGGGGACAGAAGATAACAATACGAGGTGGCCGGCAATGCACTTGTTGGAGTGCAGCAGATCAATGAAAAAAAAAAGATCACCATTAGCAAAAGAGCTGAAAAATCATGTTTTCCCAGAGAGAGGTGATAAGAACAGACCCCCACAAATTTGAACCAACTTTTCTTTAAGATTTGAAAATACCAGGATTACATCTTTCATTTACGAGGGCCTCTGAATTTCCTAGTTCTGGGAAGCAGGGCAGTCTAATCCTAGCCAGTGTGGCCCAGTGGACAGGATACCAACTAGGACTCAGGAGGCCTGGGTTCTATTACTGTGTACCTGTTGGGTGACCTTAAACAAGTGACTTCACTTCCTATGCCTCAATTTCCCCATCTGAAACCCCCCATCTCAGAGTGGGGCTATGATGAGGCTAAATTAATTCATATTTGTAAAGCGATTGAGATCTTCAGATGATGCGCTAAGTGCCACTATTAAGCCATGAAGTGGACGTGCCAGAGGTCTCCTGGGAAAGACCATTCTTTTGAGATTTCCAGCCCAGCTCGGCACAGTGGCAAGAGGTCAGCTCCTTGGCAGACTCAAACCTGCTGTCAGTGGCCAATTGAGGACTCCCTTGGCGTGCCGGAAGCTTGGGTGGCATATGGCCTCTGTAGTAGCTCCTGCATCAGACCTTTCCTGGCTCTGGTGCAGGCGCATGGCTGGTGAATCAAGGAGTGTGGCCACAATGCTGCTATGTTAAGGCAATCTGAGCTGCTCGACTAGCCACTGGCAGACGGCATAAGACAAAACAGCCTTTAGGCCAGGGACCCAGTTATCTGGTCAGTAGACTCTGGGCCAAGGTCTGGATAAGCATTCTGAGTTTGAGGACTCATCTGAACCGAACTCAGGCACTCAGGGGGATCACTACTAGAAATCTATCTACATGAGCAGAGCATAGGCTTGAAAGAGAAACCTACAGTCCTTTTGCAACAGAAAGCAACTAGGACCTAGCTCATCGTTTTCCAGAACCGGCCTCTGCTCACTCATGGTTCCACCACTAATGGTTCCTCTTAGGATATATCTGCACAGCAATTAATCACCAGCGGTTGTCCCAGGTCAGCTGACTTGGGCTTGGGCTGTAAAATTGCCGTATAGGTGTTCGGGCTCCTTGGGAGCCTGCGATGGGGGAGAGTCCCAGAGTCCAGGCTTCAGCCTGGGCCCAAACGTCTACACAGACATTTAGCCGTGCAGCCCATGCCCCACGAGCCTGAGTCGGCTGACCTGGGCCAGCCACGGCTGTACTGTGGGTCTTTTATTCCAGTGTAGATGTGCCCTTAGCGGGATTCTGCTGTCAACCAAGAGGCCAGCAGTTCAAAGCCTGGATGTGCTATCAATAACCAAGACATTTGCAAAGCAAATCATCTTATTAAAACTGGGGATTGTTTCTCAATCCAAGCCCAACGGAAATGTCACCACTGAAGAGCAGGAACACGTGGCTTCTAATGGGGAAGTTCGGACAGGGCCACTCACAGAGCCAAGAGACAGACACCTTCCCTTGTCTCAAGCAGGTCACCTCAAAGGAAGTGGCAGGTTTCCTCTTTTCCCCATCCCCATCCAGGATTATTATATTTATTGGCATCGTCTGATCTTCGGGGAATTCTCTGCTGAGCTATATTTATTCGTTGAAATAAAACGATGTGGCAGAAACCTGGGGGTGGATTCTTCATCCTTGTCAATGTCATTACTGTATTTGCTCTACTCCCCCGCCTCCCCCCACAGCTCCCCATTTTGCTGCGCTGCTATTTCCTTTGTGCAGGGGGCTCTCTCTCTCCTAGTGCACGGAAGATCAGCAGGTCAGCGGTTCTGTAAGGCCTTTTGCAGCAGGTAGAGTGATGTGCTTATTGCTTACGCGCATGGGTGTGTGCAAGCGTAAGAACTGAGAGAGAGGGCACAGAAGTAACAACAGAACAACAGTCCCCTTCCATGACTTCTTACTCCAATGGGAGTCCCTGTGTGGTGACCCTAGGCAGCACAGGGTATATTAGTCAGTCTGGGAGCTTAAGAACCAGAAAGAACCACAGGGTGTCTCTGTGTCCAGCAGACTCAATACAAAATCTCCTTTAAATTAGTTACAACCGAGCCCTGCTTCCTTTCTATCCAGGGGACAACACAGGTACCAGCAGCAAGCGTAAGCTGCATATTTACACGGTGGCTTTCTGTAAGCAGCTCCCACACAATTGGGAGGAAATGCAATCAAGGCCTGCTAAGCTATTTAGGGGCTGGCACTGTAGGTCACCAATGCAAACATCAGCTTCTGGGTCCTGCACGCCATGTTGCTATAAGTGGGATAATAACAAGCAGGGCTCGCTGTAAGTGCAAGAGTGAGCTATCCAAAGATTCTCTTTTTATTCCTTTATTAAAACCACTTAACGGCTCAATGGGAATTAAACCACAAAAGAGTTAGCCATCCACAAGTGGGAGCGATGCCAACCAGAGGCGAGCGCTCCATCTGCTTTTCGCTCATAAAACAGTGGAATGAAAACAGGGCTAATACGGACATGGGGTCCTATCTTCAGTTGCTGTACATCGACTTAGCTCCACTGATGTTAGTGGCGTTTCACTGACTTACAGTAGCTGAGGATCTAGCCAAGTCCTGTAAAGCATTACACCAGCCTCAGCAACCTCCAGCACAAGAGAAGTTCCAAGGGAACACTACATGCACAAGGCATGTGCCCTGATACTGATTCTCAAAGCATTTATGGAAAAGAGAAGATCCTTAAAAACCTACTGAAAGATTTGTAGGTTGAAGAGTTGCCCAACAGTGTGGAGCTTGTCCAAAAACTCCTTGTCCATCAGTAACAGATAACTAGTTGTCCCTGCATCACAGGATGAGAAACTTAGAAATCATCAGAGGATGAGAACTTAGAAATCAAGAAAATACTGCATAGGTACAAGTAGCTTGGCATTTGTGCAATGTTTCCGACTGGTCCAATTTGGCTTTAAATGTGACACTATTAGTTCTGAGAATATTTCTTAATCAGCTCTGAACAGTGGCTGCCAGGAAAGTAGAAGTGGCTGGTTTATCGTTTTTGCCTTGGTGGAAAGTGTGACTACTTAAAAGGTGAGAGGGGATTTGGCCTCTCCATTTTTCAAATTTATACCTTTGTGCCAAGATTGTGTCATTCTTTACAAGCATTTTGGACATTGGGTATCCAAAAACAGGTTGGATATTGTAGCTTCTCTTTTTTTCATAGTATTTCTACATTTCTCAGTCTAGTACTCATGACTAACCCTACAATAACAAAACAAGTGCAATCCAGTACTCATGGGTAATCTTAGAATAACAAACAAACGTGTGCAATACAGTTCTCATGAACAACCAACCCTACCATACCAAGCACCTGAGTTTAGTCCATTGCTTGTAAACAAACCCAGAATAGCTAACACATGTGAGCAGGCCAACACTCAGAAGCCACTCTACAATATCAAGTAAAGACACTGAGCCCAAGACTTATGAATAACATGACAGTAACTAACAAATGTGAGCAACCTACTGCTCGTGAGCAACCTCTGACAGAAATAAAGTTGTGACGAGAAAACAATTTCAAATATCCAAAGATGAGGGGGGAAAACACCCTAAGTGACTTTAAAAAGAAAGTACTTAAAATGTTTTTAAAGCACCTTGGTAGTGCCATTTTAATTACTGAAGCATGATTAGTTTGCAAACAGTGAGCTTATGTATTCTGTGTATTATCATGTGCCACACTCATTTCAGGGGATTCAGATGGGAAAAGCCAGCACAAATGCCTCTTTATTTTCAAGCCAAAGACTACAACACCATGAAAAACTATAACTGAAAATACACACACACACACACACACACACTCAACTTTGAATAATATTCTGATGGGGAAAGGCATCCCTTCCACCAGTAATGTCAGTAGAAAAAAAAAAGTCACAGGCCTGGAGGAGATAGCGCTTCACTGATTGTCACATGCAGTGATTAGAGGGAGATCTTAGGTTAATTTTCACCCTGTCAGGGCTTCTTGTTAAGATGCTGATGGCGTACTGCCTGGTCTAAGTATCAGAGGGGTAGCCGTGTAAGTCTGTATCCACGAAAACAATGAGGAATCCGGTGGCACCTTAAAGACTAACAGATTTATTTGGGCATAAGCTTTCATGGGTATGATGCATCTGAAGAAGTGGGCTTTTTATCCACGAAAGCTTATGCCCAAATAAATCCGTTAGTCTTTAAGGTGCCACCGGACTCCTTATTGCCTGGTCTAAATGTTCCACAGTGATATGTAATGAGCTGTTCTGCAAGTTAGGAAGCTGCCTTGGTCCTGTGGAAAACAATGGCTCCATTCCCATATGTCTTTAACTTCAGAAGGTCGATTAACTTAATGCACTAGTGCCATGGGGACATGGCCACATACATACAGACTCCAGGGTTGTTAACGGGGACACACCCTGGGCCCTTGAGCAGCAAAAGTACAGGGGCCCCCCTGTCGAGCTAAAGGAATATCCTTTATCTGGGAGTGTCAGCTCTTATGGGCATTGTGGCCAGCCACAAGGGGGAGACATGTTCACATGCACTGAGCCTGTGTGATGCAACGGTGTCCTGTATGTACATTTTTGTAATGAGGCTGTGACAACCTCGTCTCAACTGGGTACAACAAACATGCCTGTCTGGGGATTGGTCCTGCTTTGAGCAGGGGGTTGGACTAGATGACCTCCTGAGGTCCCTTCCAACCCTGATATTCTATGATTCTGTGCCTGACTTGTGGCTACACAGCAGGGTTTTTTTTCCCCAAAGCATGACCGTATGTCACCCTACTTCACTGCCTACCCGTATTTGTATTAGTACACTATGAAAACAGATCTGCTGTCCCATAGTGCCTCAGCCGGAGTAGAGCGCCCGGAGCACATGCACACCAAGCAGCGCCAGAAGCATATTAGACCCTGCATTTTGGAATGTTTTAATGCACAGAGAACGGAGAGGGAGGAGGAGCAGTGGCACCCGTGCACAGCAAAAATAAAAGAACATACCAAACAGGTAACCACAAGGCAACCAGGTGCAATCCTAGGCTGCTAGTAAGGGTGACACTGCCATGGTACTAACCCAATACTAACGGCACTTTCTGTTTTTGGAGTGGACTTTGTCACTAACTGGTTACGGATTCATGTACAATATAAACTGGACCAAGTGGTCCATATACCGTTGTTCTCCCTTGCAGGCCTCTTGGAAGTGTTTAGAATGTATAATTCCCAGTTAACTCTTTTGCTGTATATGTTGACCATTGAACTTCCCTCTACACTGCCCTCCCATGACCCATTCTAGATAACCATGGCTAATTCTCCCAGGGAAAAAGGGAGCGGGGACTGTTTACTTTAGAGAAGAGACAACTCATGACAAAAGTATACAAAGTAATGAGTGGTACAGAGCAGGTCAATCGATCCCCGCTGTTCACCCTTTCTCAGAATACACAAATGAGGGGGACATCCAATGATACTGAAAAGTGACAAATTCAAAACTGTTAGAAGAAAATATTCCTTCATACAACACACACGTAGCCTTTGGAACTCATTGCCACAAGTTAGCATCAAAGCCAAGAGATTCCAGAAAGGATTCAATATCAATACAGATAACAGAAATATCCAGCCTTACAAGCAATAGATATGAATAAACAAACCCTTTGAAAGGGATATAAATCTTCAGGCTTTGTATATAAGGTAACTTTAACTAATGGGCTTTAGGAGGAAACCTTCCTTGGGGGCAGGTTATCTTATAATTGCCTCTTGCAGAGTTCTTCCTCTGAAGCAGCGGGTATTGGGCACTATTAGAGAGGATTCAGGAGCAGAGAGACCAGTAGTTTGAGGCAATTCCTACCTGGTCATTAGAGGCAGAAGCTGGAGCAAATTGCTGCTTGGCAGACTCATATTGAAGAGAGCTAGCATCAATAGCTTTCCTTATCCAAGCTGCAAGTTAACTGGGTGGATCTATGGATGGAAGTTTTGCATTGTTGGACTTAGCTTTATAGCAGATAAAGGGCTTGGGTCTTCCTTACCTGAGTTGCTGCTGGCTGACCAATGACCACCCAGCCTGGGCACCCCTGGTCACTATGATGAGAGACTGACACGTTGGAAGCCCACTGGTCCAGGAAGCCTTTGGGGGTATAAACCCCACAGTCTTTGATGCTGGTCATTTGCTCAAACTCCTCACATACACCATCACCGTCATGGAAGTAGCACCTGCTGGGCTCGTCTGCAGTGAGAAATCAAAGAGGAGTAATTACTAAGGACTTCCCACATTCATCTGTGTCCCAAGTTGCTTGGATCACAATAGACCAGGCAAAGGAAGTGGTAATGCATCCCCCATCCAGGTCCATGTACAGTAACGGCAGTGGTCATTTAGCAGCGCAACCTGAGATGATTTTAAAAAAGCAGACAAATAAAGAATGCAGCTCTTCTGCCATATGAAAGCCCCCAGGATACTTCCTAGCCTGTGTTTTCCCTGCATATTCTTACCTGTATCCATTTTAAAAGAATCTTACTAAAGCATAGTGCTGAGATAGAAAATGCACTTACAGGGCCAAATTCTTAGCTGGCAGAACTTCATTGACTTTGATGGAGTTAAGCCAACAGAGAACTGGGTCCACAATGTTTCCCTTTTTTGTTCTTAAATGACACTTGCAAAACGACAACAACTGAATTCAGTGATGGTCAACGCTGCCAAATGAACAGCCCTAGGGAGAAACTAAAGGCCAAATGTATCTGTTTATTCAGATACAGCGTGGGCAGTGGGAGGGTATACTTGCCACACACACATACCGCCCCAACCGATGTGACTTCGACTTGACCTGGAAGGATCAGAAGCAAGAGGGGATTTAAATCTCTTTATTCATTTATTCTGTGGCTTCTCTAATGAGAACGCCAACAAAGATGACCATCAGTGCCAGATTTCTGAGGTTGCGTCTGTCACGCTCACCCAGTAGGAACTGAACTGAGACCAACCCTCTCCTTTTAAACAGACCTCAGACCAGTAATGACGTTCAGTCACTAAAGGCCTCATTGAGAATTAAATCTCTGACCTATCAGTATCCCAGTTTATATCATGTTATCAATGCCAAGCATCTAGTCCCAACATGCTGTTGTATTTTTGTCTGGTAAAGAAGTTTCTGCAAAAATGGTCGGAAACTAGCATGAGCTACTAGTTGGAATGATGGCAGTGAACCCCGATGAGAATTGTGTCGGTAGCATCGGACTTTCTGGAGATAGGTGTCAAAAAATTAAATAGTCACTCAATTCTGTGTCACTTCCAAAATACTAAATCCCCTGTTTATTTTTCCTCATCATTTACACAGTGAAATACCATTGCATGAGCCAGAATAAATCAGTTTATTATAATTCAATTATGTAATGAGTTTCTCCTCCCCTTCCCCTGCCCGCCCCAACGTAAGATTCTAATCCCTTAATATCAGGCCTGGTCAAAAGAGTGGAAGGTAACAAGAAGTCAATGAACACTTGCATGCTGCATTCCCTTGCTCCTGACATCTGTGGCCAACTTGGAATGGTGCTTACAGCCACGTAAAGAGGAACTCCACCATTTCATCCCTCTTCATCTCTTTTCCTCTTTATCTTTCCTTCACATATGCACTAACGTGTTTAGACATCTCTCTGAAATGCCTGCGTAACTCTGGTATCAAGTGGCCAAACCTGCGTACAGTCTTCAGAAAACTACATCCCAGATTAAGGGAGGATCTGAACAGATATTTCCAAGAAATATTCAGGTCTGGAAAGATGGTGGTAAATTTCCAAAAGTAAAACATTACTTATTCTTTGTGAAAAAAGTTTTATGTTCTCTTATAAAGAGACCGATTTCCTTAACAAGTGCAAGCAACTAAAGACCGCCAAATTTTTAAAAAATGACTTTCCGTTATAGACAGACACATGGCAAGTACAGACACACCGAGGCAGATTGCTCACTGACACACACTGACTGAGGCAGACGTTTATTGACAAACACATGTACACGCAAAGGCACTCACATACCCCACCGATACTCATACATACACACAACCCCCATGCAGAGATAGCCCCACTGACTGAGACACACTCTCCATCCACACAATCATCCTACACATACACATTTAGACACAATCGCCACAAACAGACTGATTTTTCACTATAGGCATTGGAGTAAGCACAGAATTTATATAACCAATGTTCTCCTGTACTGTTTCCAAATGTTCCCTCCTAATGCGATGATAAATGTAATGGGCTTCTGATAACATCGTGTGTTTGGGATAAAAGAATACTCAAGACCTGCTCCAATCAGATGACTTAATTCATATTCACATGGAGAGGAAACTGCCTTCGAATAGCTGTGATCCAGGCCAGTGTGTGATTCTTACAGAGGCTAATTTGTTCCTGATTATCTTTAAGACCCCAATAAATCTGTCTGCTCGGAGTCTGCAAAACCCAAGGGAGGAACAGACTGGAGAGACAGAGATGTCTGAATTAAATGGAGACTGCCCAGATGATTAGCAAACAGCAATGTGGTGTGTGTGTGTCCCATCTCCAATTCCAGTCCCAATGAGTCAGTGTGCTCTGCCCTTTATTACCTGTCAGTAACACTGGCTGAATGGCATTACTGATGTGAGCCAATAGAAGATCAGGTGTTCAGTCAATGATGTAAGCTTTGAAAAATGAGGGAGGAAAAGTGGTTTTACAACTGCATTTTGCTTTTTAAGGGAATGTGTTCTTGCCACTAGCAAATCATTCTGAAACATTTAAAGATGTCCTTTTATGGGGGGAATAAATACTGGAAAGTTTCCAACCCCGTGGCTTTGAATTTCAATAGGCCTCCTAAGCTCATCACATAAATATTCTTGCATAGGAGTGAATCCCAAGAGGCTGATCTTTCCGACCTCTTTCTGAACTTTGTAGATGCAGAAGGGGTGCACGTCAGAATCAAGGTGCTAGCCAGTCCCCAAACTAACCGTGCATGGGTGACTGAAGGGAAACCACAGGGCCTGCTGGCAACTCCAGCAACTCCTGTTGACTTCAGATGGGGCTTTGGGTGCTCAGCACATCTGAGAATCAGCCACAATTTTCATACTGCACTTGGGTGATGTTCTGGGTCAGGTCTTCCTGAGACTTCCTTCACTACTTGTGAAAAACTATGGACTTGACTGTTGTCCCTCTGTGGTGCGCATCAGGCATAACTCCACTCAGTCAATGGAATTATATGGATTCAGAATCAGAAAGAGGAGAAGTGGCCCGTATATTTCACAGTGGTTAGGACAATACTAGGTACTCTAAGCAGTAACAAATACATCCATGCTTTCTTTTCCCCATCCTTATCAGACCCAAATGTCCCCTTCAGCACGGTTCCTGTCCATTCATACATCCACCCCTTTCGGGCAATTTTCTTGCATTCTAAAATAAAGGACTCTTCAACACTGCTCTTGTCCATCATTCTGAGAAATCTGGCAAGGGCCTTGGTTGGCCAGAATGTAATGGCAAAGCGTGAAAGACTTTACTCAGCTCCAACCACCAAATCTGATTATGTTAGGGACTTCCATTCCCAGTGGAATAGGACAGCAGTTCTTTGTAAGACTTATGGCTGAAGTCTCACCAACTTTGGAAGCAATGTTTCCAAAGCCAGAAGGGTGGCAAAGACTGGATGTGTGCAAAGTAAGGCAGGGAAGGAAGCAGGAAGTGACTCTGAATGCAATCACATTTGGCCAAGCAATAATCTCTTCTCCTGAGGGACACCTGTGATGATAACCTGGTGTTGTTTTAACTGATGTTTCTTTCCCAACAGCCTGTTTCACCCTCCAGTCTACTCTGCTAGGCATCAGTCAGGATCAAAGCCAATTGTGCTACACCTATATACACAAATGTGAGGGCATGGTCTACCGTTGCATGACCTGACCCTACAACGAGCTCCATGTGGACACTGTGAAACTCATCACTGGATCAGGACTAAGCCAAAACACAGTTTATGAAGAATCTAAAAGCATGGGCATTTAGGATAGTTGACACTTCCCCCTGAACTATTTGCAGTGGACTCTTCTTTTCATTTTATTTCTCAGGCACCAAATTAGGCAGAAGGCACTTGGATAGGAGCTACTGCTCTTACCAGGCCCTGTTGTGCACTCCATTGTTGTACAAACCAGACCAAGATTTAAGAAGACCATGTGTGGTGGCAGTAGGCAGCATCCACTATAGAATATCAGGGTTGGAAGGGACCTCAGGAGGTCATTTAGTCTAACCCCCAGCTCAAAGCAGGACCAATCCCCAGACAGATTTTTACCCCAGTTCTCTAAATGGCTCCCTCAAGGATTGAACTCACAACCCTGGGTTTAAGCAGGCCAATGCTCAAACCACTGAGCTATCCTGCCCCCCCCCCCCCAATGTTTAATCTCTTGAGCTTCAGAGAGAACCTAGACTCCAACTGTGTCTAGTAGCCTCAACAAAAAATCCCCTTTATTTTACTTACATCTGAGTCTGATCTCCTCCCTAACACAAGGGATACTGCAGGCTCCATCTGCCATTTCCTGACATTCCCTTTCGCTGGATCGGACACAGATTCCTTTGTACAGTAGGGTTCATGTCACCTCCTGGTACCAGTTGCACTTACAACGATAGTTTTGCCTTGGTGCTTCTCTCTACTGCTAGTTGCTTGCTCCTTGTACTGTGTTAACTAATGGAGTTGCTTTTCAGCTTGAAGTTGTGTCTAATTTTAACTGCTCAACCTGGAATGGGTCCTGAAGCAGCGCAGCTGCTGACTGTGAGCAAGAGTAACATGAAATAATTAATACAGATGCCAAAATCGAATACAAATCTGGAACAGCAAAACTGCTGCAGGGGCAGCAGTTGGGAATGGGAGATGGAGTCTCTCTGGAGGTTTTGATACAGATGCCCAAAGACCCTGAGCTGAACCCTGAAGGAAACCAAAGTAATAATCCAGGCAATCCAAGTTCCCTTCCCCCTACAAAACCATCAGTGCGGACACTGGAATTTTTAAGCCAGACCTTGCCCCTTTTTCTATCTGCTTTGTGCTGTTGGCAGGAGGAAAACTCCAGCTTAGCCAGCTGACAGGTTTGCCCCGGAACAGGACAGTCTCTGAATGGCACATGCAAGCTCTCTGCTAAGCTCCGCGGACCCTGGTGTAGGGGATGAGTCTGAAGAAAGAGGTATGGCAAGACCACTGCTGCTTTCCAGTGAGCCCCATCTTTAACCAGCCTTTGCAACTCACAGCAGCCCCGAGTCTCGTCTCCATTGTACAGGGGCTAAAGTGTTGGGGTGAGGATGGAAAGCCATCTTTAGCATGGCTCCCCAAGCACAGCTCCCAACAGCAAAAAATTCAGCTGTCAGCATCCAGTGTTCCCATTTCTCACTGGGTTCAGAGGTAAGGGAAAGTACAAAGCAAGGCAGGGTAGTAAAGAAACCTTCTCGGAAGCCGCTAACATTACTAATATTGTAGTTCACGGAAGGATTGTGGTTACCTGTTCAGGGAGATGCTAGAGCCTTAATCTAGTGAAACTGATTAAGTTTGGGACACATCAGGAAGCAGACAGGCAGGATACAGACTTATCTGTGATGGGCAGCCTTCCACATTGTGGGGAAAAAATAAGATCTACCCAATTCACGGCACAGAGCACATCCTCAGACGAGGCCTTTAATGTCCAAGCAGAATGGTCAAAGTGCTGGGGACAGACACCCAGTGCAGCTTCCTGTTTTCAGTTCAGAATACAGCGATTGGCAACAGAATAGTCTTCTTTTGTAAATTAACGACTTTTTTTTTTAAAAGTCCGGACAAAAAAGAAGTATTTTTAAGCTCAGCTGTTTATTTAGGGACAGTTCCAACTACAACAAGCCTCATGCCTCATAGCTATTCCTCCCCCCCCCCCCCCAAAAAAGGGACAAAAATGCACACACATTGTCTTAGAGTAACAGATTCTTGGAACAGAGTGGGCATTAAATCTTAACCCCTAAAGGTCTGTTTGACCCTCTCCCGGAGGTGTAGGGAGATGGCAGTACAGGTCTTCCCAATCACCAGAGGAAATTTTCAGACCTATTAAGGCCAAGTCACAGTCTCTCCCAAATCAGTGGGGAAAAAAACAAACAAAACCCATTGCCCTCCATAAAGCCAGGACTGGACCCACTAGTTAATAATCTGCACTAGATTATTTAATCTGCTACATTTAATCTGCAGCTCTGGCTAAAGAACTCGCATTAACAGATGAGCAGGTATTTGTCCAGAGGCTCCAGTATCAAAACAAGAAGTGGTTCCCCTGCCTGCCCTTTGAAGGTGGGCACTGGAGGCCAGATTCTGCACCATTCAAATCAATGGGAGTTTTACCATTGACTTCAGTGGGAGTAGGATCAAGCCATCAGGGAGGAGGGGTAGCATAGCCTGAAATCCAGGATGTCCATCCAGGGGCGGCTCTAGAAATTCCACCGCTCCAACCAGGGTGGCGCGCTGCGCCGCCCTTCCCTGGTCCCGCGGCTGGGGCAGAAGTGGCTGCGGACGGTCCCGTGGTCCCGCGGCTCCGGTGGAGCATCCGCAGGCATGCCTGCGGGAGCTCCGTCCGAGCCGCGGGACCAGTGCACCCACCGCAGTCATGCCTGCGGGAGCTCAAGTGTAGCCGCGGTAAGAGGGGACCCTCCACACTCATGCCTGCAGCAGGTCCGCTCCTCCCGGGGCTCTGGTGGACCTCCCGCAGGCATGACTGCGGAAGGTGCGCCGGAGCCAAATGCCGCCCTGCTAGGACAATGCCGCCCCACGCGCCTGCTTGGCGCGCTGGGTCTGGAGCCGGCCCTGTGTCCGTCATCCCTCTCATTCATTTTGACCAAACTGGGGATAGTTAAATTTCATCTTTCAATACAAAGTCTCGGATGAATTTTCCTTTCCGTAGGTTTTAACTGAAGAGAGGAAAACTCATTGAATAGGACGCATGGAAACTGCACTGAATAAAGTCACATCTCAGTAACTTGTGACATTTTTCATCAACAAAATAAAACGGGTGGATAGACATGCTTGGAAATGAAGTAAATGTGGATGTCACACTTTATTGGGGAATAGTCAGAGGCTTGGAGGAAGGTGACCATCATCTTGCAGTGTCTTCTGAACTGAGAGGGCAAACACAAGGCGTTTGATCATTCAGCTACTTCCCATAAACTCAGCCTGCCATCCCTGGGCTTCTCCTTTGACCAAGGTGACTAGGATCTTCAGTACGATTTAGTGGCCTGAGCTCAACATAGTAACTATGTAGTTCATCTTTATGTCACAGACTGCAGATAACATTACAACTCACCTGCAGTGAGTGGGACTAAAATCGTGATACTTCACCTCTAAAACCACAAACGTCTGTCATTGGAACTAGAAGAGATTTTTCCATAGCTAGCCAGCAGTAGTAAGCTGTTTATCTTTTCTGTAAATCAACTACCCACATACTCCTGAGTTCTAATCCTGCTTCCACCTCTAACTCTCTATGTGCTTGGGCAAGTCATTGAAACTCTTTGTGCCTCTATCCGCCCATGGAAATGGAGCTGATGATACACCATTACTTCAGAGAGGACTAGTGCAGATTCATCCACTGGTTTTTGGAGATCACTCTGAAAAGCTAGTTGGGTTTCCGGTGGAAGTGGGTGATAGCCACAGGGGAAGGAGATTTTTGAACATAAACAAAGTTATCAGTGTGGACCTTACAGAAGCTTGCCTGTTTGCTTTAGAGGCAGGGAAGAATCTCTGAGGAAAAGCCAAGTGGCATCATTCACAAAGAAAGTCAAACCACTGGTCTGCATGCTAAAAACTGCCCTGTTGATGATGACAGCCCCTGAAAATGGCCACTGATATTATTGCTAACTTGCCAAATGAGTAATTACACATCTTGGACCGTGCAGCCACATGCTCTCAAGGACTGGAGGAACTGGTGAGCTCCACATTATTTGCTGGAAGCTGAATATTGGGGTTTGTGTGAATTTTGGCCGTATAGCTCCAGTTAGCAAATTCATTTCCATTTACTATGAGGTTCTACTACAGACCCATATTAGTTTGTTAGCAGCAATATTAATTCCCCAAGGTACCTGGTCCACATTTCGGCTCTTATACAGCCTGATTCAGTGAGATATTGAGCACATCCTGGAAGGGGCTGAGTGCCTCCACTCCATTGGTGCACTCAGCCCCTGGCTGGATTTGTAAGACCTTTTTACTGTTCTCCAAAGAAAAAAAAGCACCATTAGCTGCTGTACAGGGATGTGGAGTCAGCTGTCAAAACCACATGTTCCTGTGCAGGAGTGCGTGTGTGGCTGGTGGTGGGGAGGGTGGGAGCTCAGTCTACTCTAAAAGCATGCCCACAATGAATATGGATGGTCATCCATCAATTTATTTTAAGCACATTACTTCTCTGTCAAAAAAAAAAAAGACATAAAATTAGGTTTGTGTCACTCACTTAACATTGCATTTTCCCTAGAGGATCATGCTCCAAATAGCGATAGCAAGCTCATGAATATTAATTATTTCCCTGAATGCAATGCAGTCTCCAGACAATGGGACTGTGGAGAATGCTACACCTAATGTATGGAAAATTGGCAAGGTAAAGGATGGATCTTCCACAAAAGGGAAGCTTCCAACTGGAAGGAGAGGTTTTTCCAAACAGGGAAAGACAGACCAGGGCGACAGAGGTAGAACGATGAAGTTGATGCCAAAGCATAAGCTGAAAAGCAGCGGTATTAAAGCGACATCAACTTAAAAAACATACGTCTTTCTCTGAACGTTTTTCACCTACTGCTGTGCCAAGCAGCCCTGAAAATGACTAACTGAAAGAGATTGGAGCCAAAAATCATCCTCTTTGTTTTCCTGGCGTTTGTTTCCTTTTTGGCATTTGACAGCACGAGGCCCTGATCCAGCAGACGCGTAATGAGGATTTCAATAGGACTGATCATGTGCTTCAAGTTACGGTCACACTTCAAAGCTTTGCTGCCCTTGGTGCGCAATCAATTTCCCGACTTGTTTACGTGGGCCTTTCTCACCCTGATGTGAGGGGGAAGTTAAGTAATAAATAAGAATAATAGGAAATGTAATTGTAATAACCCACAAATTGCCAGGCAGACTCAGGGGTAGATGCAGGACCTGAAACTCCTTTAAAGACATTTTTAAACTTGTCTTTCAGCCTTTACTGTGCTCCTGTCATAATATCTCCTCACAGGTTTCTTTGATATGTTTTGGTGCCTTTTCCAATATGTCCTTCTCCTTCTTCAGAATGGTAGGAGAATGTGTGTCCCACCACTGCAGGCCTTTACTCGTGCAACTAAGGACCAGTTGGATAAGTAAAGTTTTATTAAAAGATGCACATGGAGACTCTCATCTTCAGGCAATTGGTTTGAACTTGGCTCTGGTCCATAGTGATCCCAAATCACTTCCATGCCACGAGGCCTCACTGTCACTGGGAAACGAATCAGGGATCTCCATCCAACTACAGGACAGGGTGTGTGTGTGTGTGTGTGAGAAAATCGGGCAAAGCTCTGATTTTCTTTTCTCCTGCAGTATGTTGTTAACAGGAGAGGTGAAACTTTCATCCAGAGACCAAATTCCAAACTCCGTGGGGAAAGAACAAGGGCTCCATGAGCAAAAATCCACTGGTGGATGTGGGCATAGAGAATAAACTAGGGGATGGAGAAGAGCTAATGACATTGCAGTATTCCATTTAAAAGGAAGGACTGCCAGATGCTTTAATTAATTAATTTATTTATTCCACTGTCGCTCTTAAGTTTGGTGTGAGAGCATCTTGCAAGAACTAAATGCCATTAATCTTATCTGTTTTCTTTTCTCGGCTTTGTGTTCTGAGAAGGCCAGGGCAGCCTGACAGTAAAGACCACACAGCTTTCTCCCCCGCCTCTCTCCTTGGTTCACCCCACTCCTCCCATGGCAAAGCAGATTGATCACAGCCTTATCTGATTATAAGGGGGAGGATGAGGGAAAACAAAACAAAAAAAAAAGAAGCAGAAGCCTAACTGAGTTATAGGCACCAATGCAAAGCGTCCTGAGAGCTGCTGTGTGCCATGTACACAAAACAAAGTGAACCTGTCAGAGACAAAAATAAAAGGCCCTGATGGCAGGAGACACACAGGGAAAGCAGCAGATTTAAGCTTGCTAGTGTTTGCTTGCTTAATTGCATTTCTGCTCTAGCAAACAAGGTGAGGAGAGTCCTCTCTCCGGAGGTGTGAATGTGCGCGCTTGTTAAACCTCCTGTCACGGAGACCTCAGAGCACCTTTTAATTCTGAGATCAGCGTCCACTGGCTCCACTCAAGATAGCATGTTAAAAATAGCAGTGTGGATGCTGCGGCCTGGGCAGTGGCTCAGGCTAGCTATCCTTGTCTAAGCCCTCTCAACCCCTGGGTCCAAGCTTGGGTGGCCAGCCTTATCTGCTGGCCATGGCACAATGCCCACACTTCTGTTTTAGCACGCTGTAGTATCTCGAGCAGAGCTAGCCTGAGTCTGTCTTGAGAGGCATGCACCCAGCTGCAGTGTAGACAATAACCGTAGACCCTAATTCAGCAAAGTGTTTAAGCATGTGCCTACATTCCTTTAAAGGCTTTGGTAAGCAGGGGTTGTTTGCTTCACCGGTGCTAAAGAGAGCTAAATATTATCACAGTAATGTCCATATAAAAGTAGTCCAATATGAAAAGATTATTTATTATTCTACAGAGCCACAACATGTGCTAGTCTCGTAACATTACAGATCAAATGCACATGTTTCTCTGCCTCTTTTCCATTCCTCAAGCCATGGGCCCAATCATTCAGTCATTTCTCAAGCAAAACACCCGACTGAAGTCAAAGAAGAGTTTTGCTTGACTACAGCTGGCAGGATTTGGTTTGATGTTATCAGGCTTTCAAGAAGGGGGCTTTGTGCTTCCTTTTTCTTTCTGTATTTTTATTATACGTAAGATTTGTTTTAAAAAATAACCCCTTCCCCTGCCCCAATGGTTTAATGGTTTCTAATAAGATAATGTCTTATTTTGTGTTAAAATATGTCTGTCTGGCTGAAAGACCAGTGTTGTCTCTGTCGAGACACTCATCATTGGTAATCCAGAGTCCATGGAAGCCAATTGGTGTCTTTCCGTAGATTTCAGTGAAGTCGACTCAGGCTCTTACTGAATCCACATACTAATGATTTCACCAACAACTGGGTTCGATTTTGATTTTTTTCTAAAACTAGCACCGGTGCAAAACACCAGCTTTAACTCTGCACCTGCCTATGAAAAAGGAACAGCTTTACGCCTGCTCTGAAAGCTAACTCCATTTTCGCAAGCCCCCCTGGTCAACCCCCCCCCCACGCTAAAACACCAAACACTCATAGAAGCAAGACTGAAACATACGTCAAGCTGCAAAAATGGGACTTGCTCTGTATTTAGTTTGATTTTTTGTCCAGAGTGTGAGAGGACAGGATTTTTTCACACTCACGTGTAGCTCTACTATGATTCCTTGAGATGAGCCACGTGACCAGGATAAAATAAATAAATAGAAAAACCCAAAACTTTCTTGGAACTAAACACAAATCAAACCTTTTCGGAGCTCCTTTAACCTGTGCATAACTGTAAAGATGTGAAGAGCCCCATTCAACTTTAAGCACAGGAGTATTTTCATTGAATTCAATGGGCTATTCATGTGCTTAAAGTTAGGCTTGCACCCAAGCATCGCTGAATCAGTGCCTTGGATCCTCGGGTGTAGGTTGCTAAATCGAAATCTTAAGTAGGTTAGATAGACTATGGTTCGGTAGATTGCTCTCTCAGTCCGTCCAGACAGGACCAGCTATGGAACTGCAGAACACCACCTGAGCACACCCATTGTCTTGTGATCTGCAGCCTGATTCTGCAGATTCAGGATGTTTGGATGGGTCAAAATAGTATCCAAGCCAAACGCTCACCGAGGCTCGTCCCTGGCCTAGGCTATAACATGATTTTTTAACAGGGCTTTGGAGCTGTGCTCTGGTTCTGCTTCAGCTCCAGGCAAAAACCTGCAGCTCCACTGCTCCGGAGCTGCTCTGCGCTCCAGCTCTGGGCTCCGCTCCAAAGCCCTGTTTCTTAACGCAGTGCTGTAAGGGCACGTCTACACATACTGCGCTGGAGTGGTGCAGCTGCGTCACTGCAGCGTATCTGGTGAAGACGCTCTATGCTGATGGGAGAAAGCTCTCCCAGCCATCGGCATAATAAAACCACCTCTGTAAGTGGTGGCAGCTATGTGGTGGGAGCTCTCAGGTGGACATAAGCGTCAGTGTGGACAGTGCTATGTGGGGGTAACTTATGTCACTCGGGGCGGGAGGTATTCACCCCCCTGAGTGACATAAGTTATGCTGCCATAAACTGTAGTGCAGACCAAGCCTTACACAGAAGCTGCAGGGTAGATGGGCCCTCCGTTGCCCTTCCCTCCCCCTCTTCTCCTCCTCAAGGATTTAATAAATATGTTAAGCTCACAACTGCAACTCTGCAGTCCCCAGAGAGCTGGAACATCTTCTGGCTATTGTGTTTACATTTCTTGCTAATCAGGGCAAACCAGGCTTGCAAACAAAATCTGATTAAGTAGTTTTCACCTCTGAAAAAAGGGAAATAGCTGGACCTTTGATCCTCGGATATTGATTTGCATCTCAAAGCAGGTGTGACCTCAGCTGGGGCTGCTTCTGTTCCAAGTCCCTTCCCCTGAGGGATCAGTTCATATCCTGTCATCCAGCCTGATCCAAAGCCTATGCAGGGGTGGAAAGCCACCCACTGACTTCAATAGGTTTGGGATCGGGCCCTAACACACCTAAAAGCCAAGCCAGTTACAAAACCACCAGAATCAATTTCCCATCCAAAGGACTAGAAACAGGGAAAGGACACACGCCTGTCAATCCCACAAATCCCACCTTTTCCCTTGCCTCTAGGGCAACCCATAGACAGGTCACTGAGGTTGCTGTTTCTTTTTCACTTGCACCACGCACAGAGGCGCTGCCCACCCTGGGCGGAAGGGGCTCCGGACCAGACTTACCAAGGCAATTAAAGGATAGCTCCTGCTGACAAAAGAGGGAGCAGCCATCGCCATTGATCTTATTCATGTCATCACATTCTTCCCCCAGATCTCTGCAGGCAGGAGACAAAATGAGGGATCAGATGGAAAACAGCTGCATTTTTCAGACCTCTCTTAGTTTCTGTCTCAGAACCTGGAGATGCTTAATTCAGTGATGTATGCCTTCAAAACACCTGTTCTCTCTCCTCCATCCCCCAGCTTTTACAATTCTAGGGTACAAGGTTTCCCCTCATGTTCCCTCAGAGGTAGGTGGCACTATTGCTTCCGGGCTAGGACATAAGCACTTTCCTTTATGGTTGCTGCTGATGACTCAGCAGGTGGGGGAAAGACAGCAGCTGTGGGATCAGAGGACAGCCTGGAATGGCAGGAATTCTGGAAGCTCTTCATGCTCTGTCTGAAAGGGCCGGATTGTGGCTCCAGCAATGTGCCCACACGGGGGAATAAGGAGGTGCAAATGCCTTCTTCCCTGTGCTCAGATTGCAGGTAGCAGCATGGGATGGAGAGCACTTGGCAGATAGTGGATGGAATCCTGGCTCTGCTCCCACAACCCACCAGCCAGTGCCGTTAAGCCAACACAGAGGGGGACGCAACCTGAACCACAAAAAGAACTGGCATGGGTGACTCTCTCCCCCCACAAACCCCACAGGAGCAAGTGTGGCAATGAAGAACCAGACCATGACACAGTCTGGTTCCTGATCTGCGCTACCCCTTACTCAAGCCGTGTGGCAAAGCCACAACTGATGTCTAAAAAATTGGCAGCGTAACCGTATGAGAAATGGTACACAAAGTACAACTGATATCTCTTTCTTTCTCTTCCCAGCTGCCCCAGGTGTATCAATGGTTTGTTTTTTTTAATTTGAATGCATTGCCTTTAGGGCCCGATATTGCAAACACTTGCTGCCAGGCCTAGTGCTTGATACCATAAGGAGTCCTATTGTTTTGACAGGAAGCTCTGCTTCCCCTGAACAGCATTTGCAGGACTGGACTTGTGGTTGTTGTCAATACTGCCATTAATTAATTACATTTTATTAAAGCACCTGGAGACTTTTGAGCAGGTCCCACTCACGCTATAAATTCAATACAGTGAAAAATAAACTGCAATTGTTAATCATTAGTTTTATTATTAGTGGCCTGTCGATCAGCAGGGAAGAAGAGAGAGGAGTTGATTGAGAACCTACAATGACTAACACTCTCCCTTGGAGCCCAAATCTGTCACCTCCAAATGCATCCCAGCTCCTGCGGCCTTCAGAGCAACCTCGCACTGAAGTTGCCCTGGAAACCTGGCCTCCCATGTGCCAGCTGTCCATCAACTGCCAGCCCACCTGGGACTTCTCACTTAATGACAGCACCGAAGATGCTGTGAACATTTCTTTTTTTGTCAGCAATTAACACTAAGAAATATCTATCTATCTATATATAAAGGTGTCAGGACAGCAGGACCTAACTAAGTTCCAATTAAATGTTATCATCTTGGTAATAATCAGAGACGTGGGTCCTTGTCTCTCTACCTCTGAGAGTCAGCCTAGGCTATGGAGACATCAGGTATCAAAGACAAAAGCTGTAATTATTATGTAGGAGAGGCAGTAATTTCCTTCTAACCCCAATCTCTGGATCAATGGAGGCAGCACTGCCGTATCTATTTGCTTACTCCACACTTACTTTTGGATAATCCCATCTCCACAGTATCCACTTCCATGGGTATATAGAGTCATGGGGGAGGGTTCACTCTCCTCTGTCCCAGAAATAACGGCAAATTGGTACGTATACACGACACTCTCACTCAACTCCCTACGGCACAAGAGAGGAAACAGTACGTGAGCAGCACAATACAGTCAGTAATACAGGTCAGCGAAGGGGCTGCTGAAAAGGGGCTGGGATTCTCAGAAAACGTCCTTAATTCAATCAGGCTCCTAGAACATTCCCGAGTCACTTGAATGGGATTACATGGGACTAGTGTTCAGCAAGGCACCCTCCTTTTTGTGGGAGTAATCTGTGCCCACATGCTTCCACGTTCAATTCAAAAGCAAGCACAAATCTGAGTAGCGGCAGCTCTTAACTTACAGTGCTTGACTGCAGGTACAAATCCGAGAGTGAAATAGCCTGCTCCCCAGATTTGCCCCTACAGCTGATTTAGTGGGTACAAAAATGTGGGTGCATTTTGCGGCTGTAAATGATGAAGGATAATTTTGCCTGTGCTCTGCTAACCAAGCCAGGCGCTAAATTCTTCACAAAGATCATTTGTGAGCTAACAGTTCAGGCAGCTGTAATCATGGCAGTCACTCCAGCCAAGTGGGGGGAGGGATAGCTCAGTGGTTTGAGCATTGGCCTGCTAAACCCAGGGTTGTGAGTTCAATCCTTGAGGGGGCCACTTAGGGATCTGGGGCAAAAATTGGTCCTGCTAGTGAAGGCAGGGGGCTGGACTCAATGACCTTTCAAGGTCCCTTCCAGTTCTAGGAGATTGGTATATCTCCAATTATTTTTTTTTTTATTTTTTTTTAAATTTTATTTCCAGCAGATCAAGGGATGTGATCATCCCCCTCTACTCAGCACTGGTGAGGCCTCATTTGGAGTACTGTGTCCAGTTTTGGGCCCCACACTACAAGAAGGATGTGGATAAATTGGAGGGAGTCCAGCGGAGGGCAACAAAAATGATTAGGGGGCTGGAGCACATGACTTATGAGGAGAGGCTGAGGGAACTGGGATTGTTTAGCCTGCAGAAGAGAAGAATGAGGGGGGATTTGATAGCTGCTTTCAACTACCTGAAAGGGGGTTCCAAAGAGGATGGATCTAGACTGTTCTCAGTGGTAGAAGATGACAGAACAAGGAGTAATGGTCTCAAGTTGCAGAGGGGGAGGTTTAGGTTGGATATTAGGAAAAACTTTTTCACTAGTAGGGTGGTGAAGAACTGGAATGGGTTACCTAGGGAGGTAGTGGAATCTCCTTCCTTAGAGGTTTTTAAGGTCAGGCTTGACAAAGCCCTGGCTGGGATGATTTAGTTGGGTTTGGTCCTGCTATGAGCTAGATGACCTCCTGAGGACTAGATGACCTCCTGAGGTCCCTTCCAACCCTGAGATTCTATGAGTCTATGATTCTATGATTCTAAGTGAATGTGCCACTCTCTGTGAGCTTGGACTTCCCCCACTCCCACCCTCACGCATGTTCTGCTCTTGGGCACACATGCAATTCCTACCGATAGCTGAATGCACATGCCTCTGAGAGCAGAGTGCAGCCTGTGTGTATGTGTCTCTTCTCTGTGTGCACACATCTGCATGAGTAAACAAACTGAAAACACATCCAGCAAAGGAAAATTTGGCTAGACTAGAATTTCCATAGGAAAAGAATGATTTACAAAGTTCATGTTTGTTAAGCGATGGGATGGGAAATTGGTCCTAGACTGTCATGGCAGAGGGACTGGCACTACAGTAAGCATGGGGTGAGGATTATGTTTATGAGTGAATAGGCTGCAGAGGACTGGGTGTGCCTAGAAGACTGGAAAGGAAATTTCATAGGGAGGAAGGATGGAGTGTGCACAATTACGTGGTCAAGGGCTGAATGCAAGAGTTAATACAGGGAGAGTGTTATGTGTATGTCAGGGAAGAATGACGGCTGGGTTAGTTTGTCCCAGTGTGATTTGGCTTAATCCAGCCACTAGTTATAAAATGAGGTGGGAGTTTTCCCACTGCAATCTGCTACCCACATGTGGAAAATGATCTGACAACAGATGGCTCCCATCAGAGCAAGTGATTCTTACAGTCTAGCTTTAGGGATGGAGGCAGAAAGGACATTTCTCTACTGAAACACCTCCTGGACCTCTTTGCTAACTGTGGAGGACTAGGAACTATAGAACCACTCCTCAGGCACAGAAAGATTAAGTAGTTTGCCTAAAGTCACAAAGGAATATGGAGGCCAAGCCAGGAACTGAGCTAGTGCCCAGAACTTAACCACAAAACCAATCTTCTTCCCTATTTCCATCACTCTGGCTCTTTCAGAAGGTGCTTCTGTGCATACTACTGCTAGCAAACTTAAGAAGCTCCCTACCTTAATAATCCACCACAGAGAAGAAAATTCAGTCTGTCAGATACCTCTGAGGTCAAACGCAGATTTAGCACTTCCAGCTAAAGCAAGGCTAGATCAGAGTGACCCACAGAGGATGGGAAATGGGAGAGTGGGCAGCTCCAAGTGACTCTTCCAATTGGATACAACAGGCAGACGCTGGTTACAGATGCTCCTGAGGAGGAGCAACACCTGGGCTACAAACTCAAAGACTATGTCTACACTATGGAGCCTGTATAGCCCCTTAGTGTAGATGCAGCGTACACCAAGAGGAGGAGTTTTTCTGCCAGCGTAAGAACACCACCTCCCTGAATGACATTAGCTATGTTGACAAAAGCCCTCTTCTGTGGCATAGCTGCGTCTACACTAGGGTTTTTTGTTGGCATAACAATGTTGATGGGGTATGTTTTTTCACACCCTGACTGACATTGCTATGCCGATATAAGTTTTTAAGTGTAGATCTGGTGTTTTAAACTCACATGACTTAGGACTTGCAGCACGAACATGCCAAATACTTTGCAATTGATGGCAAAATCTCCTACTCAGTTTGGCTTACCAAGAGTGGCATTTCAGAACCTCCCACTTGGGACGTAAGTTACATTAACTCATCCATTGCTGTTTGTCACAATCCGTGTGTGGTTATTTAATGCTTTGGCATTCCTTTGGAGTGCCAAACTTGGAGAGAAACATGAGTGTTTTAAAGTGGATATACATAGTAATATGCAAAGCCGTGGTGATAAGTCCACCTTTTCATATTCTCTGTATGTATAAATATCTTCTGTCTGTGTGTTCCATTCTCTGCATCCGATGAAGTGGGCTGTAGCCCATGAAAGCTCATGCTGAAATAAATTTGTTAGTCTCTAAAGTGCCACAAGTACTCCTGTTCTTTTTGCGGATACAGACTAACACAGCTGCTACTCTGAAACCTGTCACAGAAAAACAGATAGATTAACAAAAGCATTTTCTTCCATGTATCAGGTACATTAATGAGCACTCAAGTGGATATTCGGGTTTGTGTATCTGGAGTTGTCAACAAGACAAGCTTTTGGGGGGCATTGATATAAGCAAGATTTTGACCATTTATTTTTTCCATTTGCCTTCCCACCGATCCGATGGGACAGTAATGACAATAATGCACTCTTTCCACTTCTCTGTCCGTCGGTTCTGATGCATGGCTGTTTCACATGATGGTACTTAAGGAATTGAGGCTGAAGAGCATCTTTAATGTTAAGGATGCGAGCAACTGCTCTTTCAAATTTATACCTATGGTCTTTTAATGATCTTTTCCAGAACTGACTAAAGGGTATTGATCGCTCTGGCTTCCGCTCAGGGGGAGGCACTATTACTGAAAAGCATTGACTCAACTCCTCTGTTTAGAGGAGGAATTAGAATACACCATCTGAAATACCACAAGGGCTGCTTTTCCTCTCTCCAGCAGCAAGGGAGATATTTGGAGATTGAGATATAGAGGTCTTCTATTTCTTTTTCTCTTTCTATTGGGGAGGGTGGGCACTTGAGGGTTTTTTTTTTTCACTTTGTCTCTCAGAAGTGACCTTGTTAGCCACGTTCCCTGTGTTCGTTTCAGCCAGAGTGTTCCTATAACATTGAAAGGGCCCCATGATGCCACCGGGATGACGGGGCGGAGCTCCCTACCCATGTAGTGACGACATAAGTAGGAGCCTACCAAATTCACAGTCCATTTTGGTCAATTTCACAGTCATAGGATTTTATAAATTGTAAATTTCATGATTTCAGCAATTTAAATCTGAAATGTCATGGTGGTGTGATTGTAGGGGTCGTGACCCAAAAAGGAATTGTGGGCTGATCGCAAGGTTATTGTAGGGGAGGGTTGTGGCACCGCTACCCTTACTTCTGCGCTGCTGCCCACAGAGCTGGGCAGCTGGAGAGCTGTGGCTGCTGGCCGGGAGCCCAGTTCTGAAGGCAGAGCTGCTGCCAGCAGCAGCGCAGAAGTAAGGATGGCATGGTACGGTATTGCCACCCTTCCTTCTGTACAGGTGCTGGCAGGGTGCTGCCTTCAGAGCTGGGTGCCCGGCCAACAGCCGCCACTCTCCGACCACCCAGCTCTGAAGGCAGTGCAGAAGTAAGAGTGGCAGCACTGTGACTTCCCTAAAATAACCTTGGGACCCCCCTGCAACTCCCTTTTGGGTCAGGATCCCCAGTTTGAGAAATGCTGGCCTCCCCTGTGAAATCTGTATAGTATAGCGTACAAGCACACAAAAGACCACAATTCACAGGGGAAGACCAGATTTCACGGCCCATGATGTTTTTAATAGCTGTGAATTTGGTAGAGCCCTAGACATGAGGGATTGTGGATTTCTCAGTTGCAGCGCGCACTCCCCTGAATGTTTGCAGATGTGCAGGAGCTAGGGTTGCACCCTAGGCATGCCTGGGTTATGTCCCTTTTAGGGTACTCAGCACCTTTGGCCAAAGTAGCTGCCTCTCCTACTCTGCATGGGAAATCAGCTCCATTCTAGATGTCTCCTGTTTGGTTACACTGAGGGAAAGCAGCTCCCTGCACCCTCTCTTCCCACTTCAAGGGCCAATGTGTTTTAGTAGCATAAGTGATAGATAGATTTTTAATTATAAAGTTCCCTCTTTGTCATGAAATTGAAAATCTTCTTAGAGACCATCCCAGCTTCTGCCCCTAGAGAGCATGGAGTTCCATAAAAGTAATGAATGCTGCAAGGGAGGCTATCATGTAAGGAGAAGGCGGAGAACCACTGCACCCAAATGTCTTGAGTACCTGCAGCCAAATTATGGCTGCCTCCAGCAAGGGTGTGTGGGAGGTGTAATCGGTCGGTCGGGGCTCGACCCTCCAGCGGGCCGGAGGGGAGCCACACCGACTCACTTCTGTTCGCCTGCTAGCTATTAGGAGTCACGGGGAACAACGTTAGATCGCCGGGCCCTCTGGTGCAGGGACCGGCCAACAGCAGCTCAAATAGGCCCAGGCCCTCTGGTGCAGGGCAGGGCAACAGCAGTTCAATAAGCCCTGGCCCTTTGGAGCAGGGTAGGGCAACAATAGTTCAGGTAGGCCCTGGCCCTCTGGAGCAGGGCAGGGCAACAGCGGTTCAATAAGCCCTGGCCCTCTGGAGCAGGGCGGGCAATAGCAGTTCAATAAGCCCTGGCCCTCTGGAGCAGGGCAGGGCAACAGCAGTTCAATAAGCCCTGGCCCTCTGGAGCAGGGCGGGCAATAGCAGTTCAATAGGCCCTGTCCCTCTGGAGCAGGGCAGAGCGACAGCAGTTCAATAAGCCCTGGCCCTCTGGAGCAGGGCGGGCAATAGCAGTTCAATAGGCCCTGTCCCTCTGGAGCAGGGCAGAGCGACAGCAGTTCAATAAGCCCTGGCCCTCTGGAGCAGGGCGGGCAATAGCAGTTCAATAGGCCCTGTCCCTCTGGAGCAGGGCAGAGCGACAGCAGTTCAATAAGCCCTGGCCCTCTGGAGCAGGGCGGGCAATAGCAGTTCAATAGGCCCTGTCCCTCTGGAGCAGGGCAGAGCGACAGCAGTTCAATAAGCCCTGGCCCTCTGGAGCAGGGCGGGCAATAGCAGTTCAATAGGCCCTGTCCCTCTGGAGCAGGGCAGAGCGACAGCAGTTCAATAAGCCCTGGCCCTCTGGAGCAGGGCAGGCAATAGCAGTTCAATAGGCCCTGTCCCTCTGGAGCAGGGCAGAGCGACAGCAAGAGGCAGAGCTCAGGCCCTCAGGTAGGGCTGAGCAGCAGTTCAGTCTGTAAGCCCAAGCCCTATCTCAGGGCGGGGCAGCAAGACAGCAGCTCTAGCTCAAACCCTCAGGCAGGGCTGAGCAGCAACAGCCAAGTGCAAGCTGCTATGCCAGAGCGCTGGGTTGAGGGGGAGTCTGCCACCCGTGAGTGGGGTGGCAGGGGGGACACAGGCCCACCCACTCCACTGTGTCCCAGCCCGGGGCCCTAGCAGCGGCGTGGACCCGCTGCAGTCAGTGGGGATCCTGGCCGCAACACACTGACATGGGCACATCAGTGCCCTCAGCCGGACAAGGGTCGGCTACCCCCGGGCTACAGTCCATCTCCCCCTCAAGGCCTACCTCGTCCGTCGCACCCGGTTCAGGCCAGTCGGTCTGCATCGGCTCTGGTGGAGGGCTTGGCGGCAGGTCCGGTAGCTCGTCTGGGAAGTTGGGCCAGGACGGCTCGGGCGGCTCCTCTGGGTAACAGCAGGGCCTAGGGGGCTCCTCCTCATAGCGGGCGCTCGGCAATCCTGGGGGCTCCTCCCAGTACGGGCTCCGGGTAGGCTCCGCGGGCTCCTCTGGGTAGTGGGCGAGGGGAAGCTCCGGCCAGGCAGGGCAGTTACCTTGGGCCGAGGAGGGCTCCCAGCCGGGAGCTCCCGCAGGCACGTCTGCTCCCGGCGACGGCTGGGTGTTGACTGAGCTTGGGCATGCGCCTTTTCTACTTCCTGCCCCGCCCCTTGACTTCCGGGGGGCGGGGACTGGGGGCGGAAGTTCCGCCCACTGAGGTGTTGGCAGGCCAGCTCCCTCTGCCGGGCAGGAGGGGAGCCACACCGACTCACTACACACACCCCCCCTCAAGTCTGGCTCCCGTTCATCGGGGCCAGGCTCCTCCATCTCTCCAATACGCGACAGGAAGTCCGCGTTGGCATGGTCCTTGCCAGCCCTGTGTAGAACAGTGAATGCGTAAGGCTGCAAGGCCAAGTACCACCGCATGATGCGGGCGTTATTGTCCTTCATGCGGAGTAGCCATCGAAGGGGGGCGTGATCTGTCACCAGTGTGAAGGGGGCCCCCAGCAGATAGAAACGGAGGGCCTCGCAGGCCCATTTAACGGCCAGCGCCTCCTTTTCCACCACGGAGTAGTTCCTTTCGCGTGGGAACAATTTCCTGCTAAGGTAGAGTACGGGGTGATCTTGACCCTCCACATCTTGAGACAGAACTGCGCCCAACCCCACCTGGGAGGCGTCCGTCTGTAGAATGAAGCCTCGGTTGAAGTCCGGGCTGTATAGAATGGGTTCTTGGCAGAGGCAGTGCTTCAGCCGTCGGAACGCTGCCTCGCAGTTCGCGTCCCAGCACACCTGTCTGGGGCTATCCTTGGTCAAGAGCCCCGTTAAGGGCGCGGCTATGGAAGCAAACTGGGGAATGAAGCGTCGATAATATCCGACGATGCCCAGAAACTGACGAACGTGGCGCTTCGTCGTTGGTGTTGGGCAGTCCAGTAGGGCCTGTACCTTCCCCACGAGAGGCCGCACTCGGCCCCCTCCGACCGTGTAGCCCAGATAATTCGTCTCCTGCCAAGCGATGCGACACTTCTTGGGGTTAGCGGTCAACCCCGCTTGCCTGAGTGACCTTAGGACTGCCGCGACCCGGGGCAAGTGCTCCTCCCACCGACGACTATAGACGACCACGTCGTCCAGGTAGGCGGCGGCGTATTCGTGATGGGTCTGTAACAGGCGGTCCATCAGCCTCTGGAAGGTCGCCGGTGCCCCATGAAGACCGAAGGGCATCCGGGTAAATTGATAGAGCCCCGAGGGGGTGGCAAAGGCGGTCTTTTCCTTCGAGGCCTGGTCGAGGGGGATCTGCCAATACCCCTTACTGAGGTCGAGGGTTGTAATGTATCGAGCTTCGCCGAGCCGATTTAGTAACTCGTCTACCCGGGGCATCGGGTACGCGTCGAAGCGTGAGATGGCGTTAACTCTCCGAAAGTCAATACAAAACCGTCTGGAGCCATCTGGCTTGGGTACGAGCACCACGGGGCTGCGCCACTCGCTCTGGGATGGTTCCACGACCCCCAAAGCTAGCATCGCCTGGACCTCTTCTTCGACGTCGTTTCGCATTCGATAGGGTAGGGGCCGGTTCGTTTCACGGATCACCTTCCCGGGCTCCGTCTGGATCGAATGGCACACCAGATTGGTCTGCCCTGGGACAGCGGTGAAGGTCCTCTGAAATGCTCTCAGGAGACAATTAGCCTGCTTCCGCTGCTCGTCCGTCAATGATTCGCCCAGCGCTGGTGTGAGGTGTTCCTCGGGCCGGGGTACGCTAGGCCCTAGCTCCGGTTCGGGGGGACACGGGTTAATTAGGAGGCCCTCCTGTTCCCGCCAGGGCTTTAACAGGTTGACATGATATCGTTGGGTCGCCTTGCGCTTGCCCGGCTGACGAACCTCATAGGTTACGGGTCCGGTCTTCTTAACCACCTCATACGGCCCCTGCCAGCGGGCCAGTAGTTTAGACTCACTGGACGGCAGGAGCAGCAAGACGCGGTCCCCCGGCGAAAATTCGCGGACCTGGGCTCCTTGGTTGTAGGTCCGCTCCTGTCGGCGCTGGGCCGCCCTCAGATTTTCTCTGGCTAGGGTTCCTGCCTGGGTAAGGTATCCCTGTAACTGGATGACATAGTCTAAAAGACCTTGGGTCGGGGAGGTCGTCTGTTCCCAGGCTTCCCGCAGCAGGTCTAGGAGTCCCCGGGGGCGGCGACCGTAGAGAAGCTCAAAGGGTGAGAACTGTGTCGATGCCTGGGGAACCTCCCGGATCGCTAACAGCAGGGCAGGCAGGAACTGATCCCAATGCCGGAGCTCCTCGGGAGGGAACTTGCGCAACATGCTTTTAAGGGTTCTATTGAAGCGCTCCACTAGTCCGTCCGTTTGAGGGTGATAGACGGTCGTGCGGAGTTGCTTGACCCCTAAGATGCCACACACCTGTTGGAGCAGCCGAGAGGTGAAGCTGGTCCCTTGGTCCGTCAGTATCTCCCGGGGAAGTCCCACCCGGGCGAAAATCTTCATCAGTTCCCCGGCTATGGTCCGGGCCGTAATACTCCTCAAGGGGATGGCTTCTGGAAACCGGGTGGCGTAGTCCACAAGGACGAGAACATGCTGAAACCCGGTCGTTGTTTTGGGGAGCGGACCCACGAGATCCATGGCGACCCTCTCAAAGGGTATCTCCATGAGGGGCATGGGAACCAAGGGTGCCCGGGGTACTCCTGGAGGTGCCGCTAGCTGGCATTCTGGGCAGGACCGGCAGTACTCCTTTATATCCTGGTGGATCCCTGGCCAGAAAAACCGCCCCAGAACCCGGGCTAGGGTCTTCTCTTGCCCCAGGTGTCCGGCGGCCGGGACGTCGTGAGCCAGCTTCAGCACGGCCCGTCGATGGCACTGGGGAACCAGTAGCTGAGTCCGGGGCTCCCGGGTCCGCGGGTCCCGGTCCATCCGGTACAGGCGGTCCCGACGCAACTCAAAGTGGGGCCACTGAGTAGCTCGCTGGGGTTCAATCACGGACCCATCTATGGCCGCAAGTTGCTCGTAATAGGCGCGGAGGGTAGGGTCCGTCCTCTGGTCCTGGCAGAAGTCACTGTCAAACCGGGGCCCCTCCGGGGGTTCCCGGTGTGGTTCCTCCTCTCGGGGGGGTCCCGGCCCTTCCCCTATGGTGTCCGCCGGGTCTTCAGACAAGTGTTCCGGGGTGTCTGCTTCGAAGACCGGCTTGACCCGCAAGAGTTCCTCGAAGGCGGGCCAGTCCCGCCCCAGGATGACAGGGTAGGCCAGGCCCTGCGCCAGGCCGACTACCAGATCCCGAGTGACCCCTTCAACCGTCAACGAGACTCTGGCACTAGGATAGGGCTTGACATCCCCATGTATGCATTGTAGCTGGATTGTTCCTAAGCGGGAGTCGGCCGGGGGTCCCAAGTCCTGGCGCACTAGGGTCTGGCCACAGCCGGAGTCAATTAGGGCCCGAGCGGACTGGTGGCCGACAACCACCGGGACGGTTAGCTTGGGGTTCTGGGGCAGTCGCGCTCGGTTGTGTCCTGCCCAGACCTGGCCGAAGCTACAGTCCATCCCTGGACAATCCCGCTGCAGGTGCCCCCGCTTCCCACAGCCAAAACAGGGGCCGAGCTCAGGTCGCCGGGTCCGAGTGGCCATTTGGGTCGGCCCGCGAGGCGGGCTCCGACGGGGCCCCGGGGTTCCGGGGCGGATGTGCGTGGGGCCGGTCCGAGGGGCTGTCTCCCGGCCTCGGGCCCGGGGTTCCGGGTGGCCGTCCGGTCCGTGTCCTACCCGCCGGGTTTCACTGGGGGATTCCCCCTTCCTTTCCCCCCGTGGGGTGTCTGTCCTGACCCCAGGAGGGTGGCAGGGGGGTCCTACCGCCGTTTCAGCAGCTAGGAAATCCTCCATCCTGCTTACGGCCTCGGCCAGAGTCGTGGGCCGGTGACGAAGGACCCATGCCCTGCCCCGGGACGGCAGGGTGTGAACGAATTGTTCGAGGACGACCTGTTCCGTAACTTCCTCCGCCGTCCGCTCGCCCGGTTGGAGCCACCGCCGGCAGTTCTCTTTTAGCGTCTGGGCGACCACGCGGGGCCGAGCTCCGGTGGGGTACACCTGGCTTCGGAACCTCTGCCGGTATGTCTCCGGGCTGACGTCTAGCGCGTCTAGTATGGCGGCCTTTACTCGATCATAATGTCGGGCGTCCTCCGTAGGGAGTCCTCGGTACGCCGTCTGCGCCGCCCCGGTTAAATAGGGGGCGAGTAGCGTGGCCCACTGGTCCCGGGCCCAGCCGGCGACCAGGGCCACCCGCTCGAAGGTTACTAGAAAGGCCTCGGGGTCATCGTCCGGGCCCATCTTGGTTAAGCGGAGGGGGGCCGCCATCCGGGGTGGTCCTGACCCCTCGCCGGCGGGTCCCTCCGCGGGACGAGGGTGAGCGACTAGCAGCTGTTGCAGCTGGGCCCCCAGCTGTTGCAGCAACTGCTGCTGCTGTTCCAGCTGGGCTGTGTGCAGGCCTTGTTGCAGCTGGAGGTGGGCTGCGTCCCTCTGTTGTTGGTCCTCCCGCTGGGTCGCCTGCTGCTGCTGCTGATGCTGCAGCTGGGCGGCCAGCTGCCGCTCCTGACTTTCCACAATCAGCTGGACTATGCGCTCCATCTCCATTTGGGTATTGGGGCCGAATTGGCAGTCGTTGGCCCCTCTTCTAGCCCTTTCTCACAGGGCTTAGGTTCACGGTCCCTGGTCAGGTACCAATGTAATCGGTCGGTCGGGGCTCGACCCTCCAGCGGGCCGGAGGGGAGCCACACCGACTCACTTCTGTTCGCCTGCTAGCTATTAGGAGTCACGGGGAACAACGTTAGATCGCCGGGCCCTCTGGTGCAGGGACCGGCCAACAGCAGCTCAAATAGGCCCAGGCCCTCTGGTGCAGGGCAGGGCAACAGCAGTTCAATAAGCCCTGGCCCTTTGGAGCAGGGTAGGGCAACAATAGTTCAGGTAGGCCCTGGCCCTCTGGAGCAGGGCAGGGCAACAGCGGTTCAATAAGCCCTGGCCCTCTGGAGCAGGGCGGGCAATAGCAGTTCAATAAGCCCTGGCCCTCTGGAGCAGGGCAGGGCAACAGCAGTTCAATAAGCCCTGGCCCTCTGGAGCAGGGCGGGCAATAGCAGTTCAATAGGCCCTGTCCCTCTGGAGCAGGGCAGAGCGACAGCAGTTCAATAAGCCCTGGCCCTCTGGAGCAGGGCGGGCAATAGCAGTTCAATAGGCCCTGTCCCTCTGGAGCAGGGCAGAGCGACAGCAGTTCAATAAGCCCTGGCCCTCTGGAGCAGGGCGGGCAATAGCAGTTCAATAGGCCCTGTCCCTCTGGAGCAGGGCAGAGCGACAGCAGTTCAATAAGCCCTGGCCCTCTGGAGCAGGGCGGGCAATAGCAGTTCAATAGGCCCTGGCCCTCTGGAGCAGGGCAGAGCGACAGCAGTTCAATAAGCCCTGGCCCTCTGGAGCAGGGCGGGCAATAGCAGTTCAATAGGCCCTGTCCCTCTGGAGCAGGGCAGAGCGACAGCAAGAGGCAGAGCTCAGGCCCTCAGGTAGGGCTGAGCAGCAGTTCAGTCTGTAAGCCCAAGCCCTATCTCAGGGCGGGGCAGCAAGACAGCAGCTCTAGCTCAAACCCTCAGGCAGGGCTGAGCAGCAACAGCCAAGTGCAAGCTGCTATGCCAGAGCGCTGGGTTGAGGGGGAGTCTGCCACCCGTGAGTGGGGTGGCAGGGGGGACACAGGCCCACCCACTCCACTGTGTCCCAGCCCGGGGCCCTAGCAGCGGCGTGGACCCGCTGCAGTCAGTGGGGATCCTGGCCGCAACACACTGACATGGGCACATCAGTGCCCTCAGCCGGACAAGGGTCGGCTACCCCCGGGCTACAGTCCATCTCCCCCTCAAGGCCTACCTCGTCCGTCGCACCCGGTTCAGGCCAGTCGGTCTGCATCGGCTCTGGTGGAGGGCTTGGCGGCAGGTCCGGTAGCTCGTCTGGGAAGTTGGGCCAGGACGGCTCGGGCGGCTCCTCTGGGTAACAGCAGGGCCTAGGGGGCTCCTCCTCATAGCGGGCGCTCAGCAATCCTGGGGGCTCCTCCCAGTACGGGCTCCGGGTAGGCTCCGCGGGCTCCTCTGGGTAGTGGGCGAGGGGAAGCTCCGGCCAGGCAGGGCAGTTACCTTGGGCCGAGGAGGGCTCCCAGCCGGGAGCTCCCGCAGGCACGTCTGCTCCCGGCGACGGCTGGGTGTTGACTGAGCTTGGGCATGCGCCTTTTCTACTTCCTGCCCCGCCCCTTGACTTCCGGGGGGCGGGGACTGGGGGCGGAAGTTCCGCCCACTGAGGTGTTGGCAGGGCAGCTCCCTCTGCCGGGCAGGAGGGGAGCCACACCGACTCACTACAGAGGGGTGAAGGAAAGCTCTGTAACCTCAACACCTTAAGTGTCCCCAAGAAGGCCCAGCCTTTATTTGCTCCTAAATGGGGAACTTGATCCACCAAAAGTTTGGGTCCTGCTCCCCCGAAGACTTTGTTCTCTGAACAGACTCTCTCTTTCAGCCCTCCTCTCACCCCAGAACCAGCCCTTCCTTCCACATGTCCCAGCTGGAGCCTTGCTTTCCTCCAGCACCTTTGCCCTTGGTTTTCTTCCTTAGTGATGAAGCCTAGCTCAGCAAAGCAAGAAGCCAGCTGGCAGTGACCAGCTGTGGCCTTGACTTTCTCTGGCTGCCACACCTTGGACCAACTGCTCTAGGGTGGGCCAACCATGGTCACAAAGCCTGAATCCTGAGGAGCTGAAGGTTCTCCACAGACATAGAGCTGCCCAATATTTTGCCATTTTGATTAGCTCTACTATGTGGCTGTTCTGTATAATGAAAACCTGAGTCCAGGCAAGGAACCCCTTTCCCGCCATTTTGAAATTTCTGCCATGTTCATATTTGTTATACCCATCCCCTACTTTGGTCCATGGTCCTGAAGTCCCCACAGTGCATGTTACACTAGTGAGTTAGCCATGTTCAGGCTGAAACAAGATGGGGGGGGGGGTCTCAGTCCAGCTTCTAGTGGTCCAAGTGCCACAAGAATTATCACAACTGGCCACGGGAAGCCTGATCCTGACTGACTGAAACCAATGGCAGTTTTCCGCATTGGCTTCCATGGGAGTAGGTGTCTGATCACAAATTGGAATGGAGATAGGGTGAGATTTAATGGGAGTTAGGTGCCTAGATACCTCTAAAAATCTGACCCATAGAGACTAAATTCCTCCTTTCCTTGAGGTATGTTGGCAGGAGAACTTAGATAAGTCTGCACTGCTCCTCTTGATTAATGTGATTGTTATTCATTACCTACACTACAGTAATGGCTCCAATTGGGATCCAGGTACCACTGTGCAAGGCATAGTGAGGACCCACAGGGAGAGACAGTCTATCTCCCAAAGAGCTTACCATCTAAATAGGCAAGACAGACAAGGTAATGGGAGGGAAAACAGAGACACAGGTAGAAGTGCTCTGCCCAAGTTCATATGCTATTTCAAACCCATATTTAGGCACCAAAATAAGAGGCCTTATTTAAGTTAATGGGAGCTGAGGGAGCTCTGTAGCTCAGAGATGACGCTCCGCAGGATTGGTCCTGAGCTCAGGTCAAGAAACGAGGTTCAATAAAGTAGTAGAGAATTCAACTAATCTCTTTTTCTGTGGTCAAGCATGCTCCTGGATTACCGAGAGCTGCCCCATCCTTTCTGCTTGAAGCTAGGGTCATTAGACTTTACTTCCACTGCAAGAGGAAGAGCATCTAGGAAGTGCCACTGTGGCTTTTCATGCTCCCATAGCCTAGGGTGCTTATAAAAGCTCTTCCTATAACAGATGGCCCCAGGGGAGAGGGTCACTTTAGGACATAATGATCACACCTGTTATTGACTGTACAAATAGAGCTGTTTTCCCCTCTTCTGTAAGCTCTCTCTCTCTCTCTCTCTCTCTCTTAAATAAAAGTGGTATGAGAGGCATGGTACAAGACAATGAAGAGAATTCCAGTCTGATTTTGAAGCTGGGAGGGAGGTGATGGAATTTTGTAAACAAAAGAAGGACATCAAAAATCTCGAGTTCTTGCACTTGTCTATTATTTCAGCTGCCGTTAGATCTTTCGCTGTTTGAATAAGCCAAGCGACATGGCAGATGCAAGGGCCTCAAAACAAGCCTCCCGCCTGTCTCTTTGGCACAAAGTTGATTTAGAAGAAACGAACGCCAAGGAGGCTCCTGCTGAGATTCTTCTCTCTCTATGGAAGATAGGCTTGGCTCTAACGGGAGGATTGGGCTCATGCGCCGTCCTCTGGCTTTTACTGTTCACCAGGGACAGCAAAACAAGTTAGTGGCAGGATTAAATAAACCTGACAGGCGCCTGGCTGTGCTCCCTGTGGAGCAAAGATTGGAGATGACTGGACGGATTTTACCCTATCCCTCTGCCTGAAATTCAAATTAAACCTGAACGGACTAAGAGTTTCACGGAGTGGCAAGGATGAATACTGGCTCCGTTTGGGCTAAGATTCACTCAGGAGTAGCCTTATTATTTATGAATTATTATTAATAAAATTATTATTACAGTAGCACCTAGAGGCCCCAGCACAGATCAGGGCCCATTCGTGCTGGGTGCTGAACAGACACGTAGTGAAAAACAGCCCCTGCTTTGAAGAGTTTATAATTGAAATAGACAAGAGACACAAAGGTTAGGTTGGGAAACAGAGGCACCGAGATGTGAGGTGACGTGCCCAAGGTCCCAGAGCAGCTCAGTGGCAAAACAAGGCATAGAATCCTGTCTCCTGAGTCCCAACTAAGTGCCCTATCCACTAGACCACACTGCCTCTCCTGTCCCCAACCTATAATCCGCGGCATGCACTTGCTATGGCGCAGACGGGTCTCCCTAATAATTACTCTAGGGATTATGGGGTGCTGTGTTCCATAGAAAGCCAGTTTGGAAGTGAGAATAGGGAGCAGGAAGGAGAGGTGATGGGGTACAGACTGCTTCCCCACCCTAAAACACTAAGTACTGGGGGAAACCGAAACCATGTAAGGCATCTTTCATCCTCACTCCCAAAATGAACCAGCTTGGGGAGCAGAACAGTCACACATCCCTGCCCGACGTCTTGCGGGAACTCAGGAGGGATACACAGGCCACACAGTGCCCTCAGTACAGCAAACGTATGTTGGTTGAAGAGGGTCCCAGAGTCCATGGGGCACCTCTTGGAAGAGCAGTGGGAGGACGACTAGGGGTTGTTTGCAACCTGATCATCAGCTGATGTTTATAAACCATTCACGAACATGGGCAGATGTTTGCAAATGCAAAAGTATCCAACTGCACCGGCACTGAATCTACGTCCTGCCAAGCCCTACCAGCTACCTCATCTCCTACCAGCTTGCACAACGTGTGAGGCATCAGAGGCAGTTATTTGTGCAGAACCATATGCCGCTTCTGAAATTTAGGCAGTTGCCATTTCAAAAAAAAAAAGTCCTCACTCATTCCATTCCCTGGCCTGATCGAAATTCTTAGCCACCTGGAAGCAACAAACTGCCTGAGCAACTTGGACCGTTTGGACTTGGATATGTTATATCCTTGCCAGTCATACCTCCTGTCTCCAAAGAATGTGTTTCAATCTCCCCTTCCAAGGTCACAGGCAGAGTTCGATTTGGCTAACACCTCCCCCTAGACCCCACACAAGTGGATGTACAAACAAACTGTCTCACATGGATTTTTGTCTGATCTGATAGACATTAATTAGTCTAATTGATTTGCCTTTTATTCTATTCCTGGGTGCCTTGCTCTGAACTCCAACAATCAAAGTCTGGGTCCAGAACCTCAGCTGGCATAAAGTGTCATAACTCCATTGAAATCAACAGCACTCTGCCCATTTCCACCAGCTACAGATCTGGCCCTTGGATTCTAACATGTTTGCCCATTTGACATAGACAGTGGTTTTCCATGCAGTATATAAGAGGTCCACATGTCCTGCTCATCAACTCAGCAGTTGGTATTAACCATAGCTGGGGGAAATAACAAGAATGCCTCAAGTTCTCATCTCAACTGAGTACTTTGTGTAGCACCTTTTGTATTACCAAGTGGTTCTAGCAACCGTGAGTCTGACCTTTCCACTGACTTCAAGACCAGGCCCTCAGCCAACTTTCTTTTCTAACTCTGTCTTGGCAAGCTAGTTCTAGTACCTCATCAATGTCAACATCTTACCCACTTCCACAATGCTAGGGAGGCTCCACATGTCTCGTCTACGATGTCACAGATATTAACGATAAAGCAATGATCAAATCAATTAGAAACAGGTATTTGCACGTAACATGCTTTTGTATACCACTGGAAGCAATGACACCCGTGAATTCAAGATTAAAGATAGACAGCTATGGTACAGTTTCTACTGTCAGTTACACTGGCATAAATTAGGAGTAACTCCACTTATTTCAGTAACCTTACTCCAGATTTACACTGGTGTAACAAAACAAAACATTAAAAAGAGTATGAGCCAACGAGTTCAATTTCCAGCCTAGGTTAAAATGTCCATTCTACACTTGGTGCTCAGATCAGCACGTAGGTTCCTATAATAGGTAACTGGTGCTGTTCTGAGTGGTCAAAATGCAGTAATGCGCACGTTAATATAGCAACCTAACTCTGAAAGTTGAGCCCCATGTACATTGCTAGCAGATAACTTGGACATTAAACCACTGAAACTTTCCTTTAAATAGACCATTTTCTTCCTTCATGCAAACACATGAGGCTTTAAAGTAGCAAACATATATATGCAACTGATTAACTCCAGCAGACTTTGATATAATCGTACAAGTATTTGCCATGGTATCAATTTAAAACACAGTAGCAAATTTAATAAAAAACAAAGTTTGCAGTCAAGGTCACCAAGATATTTCTTGTTTGTTTTTTTAAACAAACTTTTTAACACTGATGGACAATTTTTAAATTTATTAGTTAAACAAAATAAGATTTTTTCTTTAGAAGATGACAAGCTCCTTCTGAAGCTTCTTAATGGGATTGAGTTACAAATTCCAGGATAAAGTAACTGTTAGAGGTCCCAAGTCTTAGATGGGAGTTTGTGCCCGAGAGGCAGTTTTATGGAAGTATATAGGTTAAGGGGCTCAGCACTTGTTGGTTATTAAAGAAGCGGGGGGTGGAGGGGAGGAATCTGTTTTGTTCATTTCCTGAGCACGGTTTCAGGTGATGTTCATTTAAGGTATGAGAGCTTCTCAATTAGAACAGTTCCCTATGAAGTTCTGTCTCGGCAATTTCAGAGAGAGGGGTTTGTTAGGAGTTGACCCAGCACCGGTCTGGAAGCTAAAATGTATCAGGATGGATCTTCAGTTGGTATAAACCAGGTGGGGATCTGGCAAATAATCAGCTACCCAACTACAGTGTGTCAGTTTGAGATGGGAGCAAACCAACCGGGAGGCAGGTTGGAGCTCGGAAGGGCCATCATCAGCAAGTCACTGCTGAACCTTAGCTTTGATCTATAATTTTGAGATATTAAGGCCAAGATGGGTGGCCAGCATTTTATTACTCACCCCTTTAATGATGTTGACATTTCTTTCCCTTGCACAAAGCATTCCACTGACAAGACTGCTACCAGTGTTTTAACTTGATTTTGACAACTACGCTACCTGGGAAATGCCTGATTCAGACCCTATTAATTTAAATTGAAAAAGGCTCTTGGCAGAAATGATGGGGAGCCTGTGAGTGGTCCGTAGGCTCTTCCAGGCAGGACTCAGCATATAGATGGTTCAGCTGCAGATTGGTTTTGAAGTTCAATTGGTTTTAAGATCAGTCCTGCACCTCTGAGCATGTCCCTGGGAGGAAGGTCCCTCCAGAGCTGAGGTCATTAGCAAGGTAGAATCATTGAATCCAGACGTGACCTCTAGGATTTCCTTTCAGCAATCCTGAGCCAAGGCCTCATTTTCAGAATTTAATACTCTAATGTTTCTGTGTAATCCTGAAGAGATGCAAAACACCCAGCGTGAGGAGACCGAGCCATGCGAGCGGATACTCTAGGGACTGATCCAAAGTGGAGACTGTCCATTGATTTTCTGTGGGTTTGGGATCAAGACCTGGGTGCACACAGAGGTTTTGAGATTCCTCTTTTCTCAGCTAAACCACCTCTCTGCTATCCTGAACTTTTCTTCTTAGGAGAGTGGCACCAAAAAATCACAGAGTCCTGAGCCTCTCTTTGGAGGATACTGCTTCCTAATAGCATATGTGGGTGTTCTCATGCATACAATGTATCTGCGCTTGTTGTCAGTTGTGCAGGGAGATGATGTGTCTATTCCAAAGGAATATTCTGTCAGGATTCCCTCTGTAGGGGCTCTGTGCCTTGCCTTAATCCACTTCAAATTACGACAAGTCCTATTAGGAGATCACTTGTGGTTATTTAATGGTTTAATAACCAGATGGAACCTATTTCCACTGGCCTCTCTCCACCCAGCTAAAGTCCCATCATGAGCTAACTTCTTCTATTGTCATTACATTTGCAACTGGTCATACTTAAAAGCAAGCACTGTGAACCAATGGTCCAGTTAATTGTATTTCGTTTCAGAGGCTAAGATTCTCAGTAATGACTAATGATTTTGGATGCCCAGCTTGAGATACCCTAAAGAGGCCCGATTTTCAAAAGTGCAGAGCACTATCGCCCTGATAACCAAGCCCCTATTAGATGTCTCAGGTAGCTCCCCACCCCCTCAAAAACAACAAACAAACAAAAACAAACCCCTGACTAGTCACTTTTAAAAACCTTGGCCACAATGAACAGGATCAAGCCTGAGAGGTTAATTTTGCTCAGGGTGTCATAGGCGCCTCTCTTTGTTCAGAATATGTGTAAGCCATTATATGCCTAAAAGGGTTTTCTATAGGGCCCGTTGGTGTCCTATCCAAATGTGGTACTAAGGGCAGAGCAGTATTGCAATGCCAATCTAGTTCTGTTTTCAATCCCCATTTGATTTGACTCTGAATTCTAACTTTAACAGAATATAGGAATGTCCACACTGGGTCAGATCAATGGCCCATCTAGCCCAGTATCCTGTCTTCTAACAATGGCCAGTGCCAGAGACTTCAGAGGGAATGAACAGAACAGGGCAATTTATCAAGTGATTCATCCCCTGTTGTTCAGTCCCATATTCTGGCAGTCAAAGATTTAGGACTACCCAGAGCTTGGGTTTCCATCCCTGACCATCTTGGCTAACAGCCATTGATGGACCTATCCTCCATGAACGTATCTAATTTTGGTATTTGAATCCCACACAAAAGATATTAAAGATATAAAACTAAGTGCCCAGCAACTGATCGGGCCAATAGTTACAAAAGTAATAGAGAAAACTGGACTAGCTGATGCTGCTGATAAAAATGCAGGTAACATATTTCTGCCTCTTTTGTGGTATTCAAGGCTCAGTCCAAGGTTTTCAAAGGAGTTATTTTTAAGTTGTTGCATAACACGTGCCTGTCCAATATTTCTTTCCTCAATCAAGCAAAGAAAATGCATTTGTTATTCCTGGGAGATTCCTGGGGCTTCTTGCCTTATTTAGAAGCCCAAATAATAGGTACATAAAAAGGGAAACATCAGCGAACAGTAATTATCCATGAGTAACGTACAGCCTAATTCACCGCAGCTCTGAGATTGTTTCATCTGCAATAAATTATTTTGCCTAATGGGAAAGGTCCCATTTAACCTTCATATCATCTTGCAGCTAAAAACCCTGTTGCTAGGTTGCCAGTTCAAATGCAACCATGGCTGGTAGTGACTGAAATCTGTCATCTTCAACTAATGCTTGCTTGGTGGCCAACAATGCTTGAGTTGGTGGTATCAGTTCACGTTCTAATGGATATCTGTCCACAACTCAATAGTGGGCCACATTCTTGGCCCCTCTATATGGCTCTGGCAGGGCATAGGGCTGCAAATCCATCTTAACGTGCCTCCTGTGGATTTTCTTTGCATAATGGCAACTTTCCATCGCCGCTCCCAGCCCCTGGAGAAGCAAGTATCTCTAGGCAGAAAATAATCATAGCCAGAGTGCTTCTGCATTCTACCTATTCTCTGTGGCTGGAATCACCCAGGAGGCACAGACAGCTATGAGCAACTCTGAAGCTCCTCTAACGTGAGGTTTACACCAGATCTGGAGTGTAATTCCCAGCTGAGGCCGATGTACTCGTGCTAGCGCTGCTTGAGCTAGCATGTTAAAAACAGCTGCTTGAGCTAGCATGTTAAAAACAGCCTTGTACATTCCCATACAAGGTCCTAGGTATGTATCCAGGCAGCTAATCTGAACTGCTGCAGGTGCCATCGTAACTACACTGCTATTTTTGGTGGGCTAGCACATGTATTTCTACCCAGGCTGGGAATTACACTTCCTAGTTGCAGTGTAGACACACCCTAAGTTGAATCTGGGGCCAAAAAAGGTCTCGGCCCCGTGTCAGGTCCAGAGTGCTGCTAAGGCATAAACCCACCTTTGCTCTCCCATTCCTGATCTGACATCAAATGCAGATCAGCCAGCACAGAGAATCTGGAGCTGTGTGTTTTGTGAAGTGCCACACGTAGCTATGGTGTTATGTAAGTAACCACAACAGCTAATAATCCCAATCCATCACCAGAGCTGGTGCTAATTGGCACCTTTGTGCAGATTTAACAGAAAAAAACTGCCTGCGGAGTGGAGAATGAATGTGCCCTCTTGCTTCTCCAGGTCAGGACTAGAACATTTTGGCAGGGGGCGGTACAAGGGAGACTTGCAATGCCTTTTCTGTAGGGGGCGGGAAGCAGATTTCATTCTCTTGCAAAAATAACCTGGCGTTTTTAAACCAGTAGTAAACTAGTTAAAGAAAAGAAAAGAAAAGAAAAGAAAAGAAAAGAATGTGGCTGCCAGCTGCCAGGTCTGATCAGCTAAATGGAGCTGTATAATCCCTACCAACAGCAGCAATATTAGCCTCTAACATTTGATTGTTGCTCTTTGAAGCAAGGACCTGGTTTACTTCTCCTGTAAAGTACCTAGCATACTATTGGAGGTTGTAAATAATAGCAACATACACTTTAGCTGTTAGTACCGTTGCACATGTGAAGGAAACGCTCTGAAAGGAATGTTAAGGAGAATAGTAGAAAGGGGAAAAAAAGTGGATTTTCTCTTTTTGGTTTCTCTCTGCCAGGCACTTGGTGTGCTGCGTGTGGGTGAGCAATGGTAGGTATTCATACCTGGCATGTGGGAACAGAATTAGTCATCCTCCCTGCCCAGTCTAAGATGTATGTCAGAGGTGTGGGGGTGAGGAAAGAATTCCCCCCAGGGCCTGGTGGCAGTGATCTTGAAGGTCTCTACTTCAGCCAGAGTCCTTTGTCTTGGACTAGCCGTCACATTCATGCTGCAGAGGAATCTGGAGCTGCCCTTGTCTCGTACACTTTCAAGTGTCCTATGACACCTCTGGAAGCAAACTTAAACCAGCCTCCAAACCTCAGAAGTTTTACGAACAATTTGTACAGTTCCCCATGCCTCGCCTCAGGCTTCTTAGCAAGAATACACAAGCAACGGATGGGGTTCAGGAGCCCAGGTTTGTCAATTGCAATTTGGACCAACAACCTCTCTCTTGCTCAAGTCATTTGTATGCTGTCTTCTGAGTAGTTGTGTCACGTCCCTTTTTCCCCTCACATTATTTTCAACTGCATCATTGGCTAATGGCCTGATACAAAGCCCATTGACCATTGACTTCAATGAGCTTTGGATCGGGCCTTAATTGCTGAAGTCCTTACTCAGTAATTGGTTTTACTGAAACTTTTGCTTGAGGACTGAATGACAACTGACGAAGGGAGATTCCAAGACTTGGCCAAAACAGAAAAAGCTTCAAGCACATTTGGTCAGACTCTAGGTGGTTAACAGTCTCCAGCTTGCCGCAAAATGTAACACTATAGCCACAATACAAATGATTTCTCCATCCAAAAAAGCTGGGGATGGGTGTGAGAGGCAGGATACAAAGTTAGGCTGTGATGAAGCTTGGGGGTCTGATTCTCGTCTTTGCATCACTTCAGTTCTACACCAGTAAAGCCCCTCTGAAGACAATGGAGTTCCACCAGTGTCAAACTGGTATAGTACAGTGAAGAATCAAGAGGGTTTTTGCTACCACATACAAATCACACTATGTCTCCATGGCCTCTTACCATTTAAAGCGAATAACAGGAGCCAAAGCCCGCATGCACCTTCTCCCCATCCTGGACACTCCTGCATAGCCAGCTACAAGCGTTACATTTGTATCTAAACCCTAACCGACTGATTGATAAAAAAATTAAACATGTTTCATGAACAACCTGCCATGTAGCTAAGGATATAGCTAAACTCTCTGTACTGCAACATGAATGGTTGGCTCAGTACCAGTTTACATCACTGCCACATACAGACATAAAGGCAGGAGCCCAGGTTTCTAGGGACACTGTGAAATCCCTGTTGTATCCCCTGTGCACTCATGTTCCTATTTTATTGTGGGATCTTTGGTGAGGGTCTGAGTTTCTTCCCCATGGAGCCAAGTGCCACTGACTTCAATGGGAGTTACTCATGCCCCGTGGCGGGAGGACAGAGATCCCAGGATTTTAGTGTGTAATGGAATTCATAGGAACAATACAACCCAGCTGTGGACTCTTCAGCGACAGCTCAGTCTCTCCAGAGTTCCAGCACACACTGTACAGCTATAATACAAATGAGAACTTTGAACAGACCACCTCTGTCAGTGCAGAGGCTCTTTGTAGGCTGCCCATTGCCACCAATGCACACGGAGAGGTGGCTCTCTGATGGCTTCTCTTCTCCAACGTTTGTTCCTGATAAAAAGGCCGCACTCATGAAAAGGGGGAGACCAGTGGAGACTGCTGGGGCTATGAAACAGGACAAGTCTTTTGTGAGTGACGGCAACACCTTGGAGAAAGCTTCCCATCCCAGGCTCTCTCGACTTAATAAACTCTCCCTAAAAATTCAAGGGTTTTTGCTCGAGAACAAATGCTGAGATACTGATTCCACGGCAGCTCTAACTGGGTCACACTACCCAGCGACAGCAGGGTTCAAAAGGTTTTGTGTTAACTGGTTTGACCATCCCTAATTATTTCTAGTGATCAGCCCGAATGAAAACCCCAGAGCTGAACCCCCAGGAGTACTGGGGAACTTTGCAGGCCAGGCCCCTCTCTACTTATTCCTACAGCTGGGAAGAACTCAGCGTTTTCACACGGCAGCTGGTTTGACTATTTTATTGATTTATTCCCCCCCTATTTTTGGTTTATACTCGGTTCATAGCGGATGAGTTTCACTTTGTTTAATGGATTCAAGCAAACCTGGACGTTCAAAGTCATCTGAAGCGATTGAGATTTGCCCGGTTCCTCTATAATCTGCAGGGATGAAGAGGCCATTCAGATCTCAGCCCCATCCTTTTGAAACGTTCCCTGATCTCAGCCTGCTTGCGCCGAGAGCTGGGATTCTAATTCAACTTGAGAGCAGGCAGGGTTGGGATGGGTCTGTGTTCCTTAATAAAAGGTTTACATTACTCTAGCTATTTTCTCTCTCCTGTAAGAGCACCTAATGCTGACGAGGCAAGAGCTATCCATTAAGACTGTCTCCCCTTTCAGCTCAGGGAGATGTTCTCTCCACCAGCAGGAAGAGGGTATGAGAAATTAAATTTCCTTTCATCACTGCCACACCTGGGGGAAAGATCTTGTTCAGAGATAACAGAACAAGCAAATATTTTCTTTAGGAAGAAAAGAGAAAACAGAGTCCAAGGTCAGAAGAGGCAGGGGAAGAGACGTGCAACTTCCTCCATAATATTTTTATATACATGTGTGGATGCCACGCTAGTCAATATGGAAACATGCAAAAACAACGAGGAGGAGTAACTGGCCTGGGGTTTACAGAGAAACAGATGGGCTGCGCTGTCAGCTGGTAGTAGGATGCTGAGTTCCACTTATACAGAGTCAAACACGCAGGAAAAAGAGAATCTGGACTGAGAGATATTTCAAAGCGGTATTTCATGTACCTATTTACATAGGGACATATTCTAGCTTCTCTTTCACGGGTGCCTTGGTGAGGGACCACCCGCAGCCTTCTCCTTTCTGCTTGGTGAGTAAAAAACACTCAGCACAGGCTGATGATGGAAAGCTTATCCTGCTTCAGTCTGGCTCTTAACTGAGACTACAAAGGATTCTGCCATATGTCAGAAGAAAGAACCAATCCGAGGCTGCACCTACACAATCTACCAAGGGATCTATCTGGCCCTCAACACTGTAGTACCTGAGCTATTACCCACAGCCCACCCAGGAGATAGGGCAGTGCTCTTGTCCCCATGTTACAGAGAGGGAGTTGAGGCACAAAGAGCCCACGGTAAAATTGGCAAAAGGCTCTAGGTGACATAAAAGCCTAAGTCCCATTTTCAGAGGGGACTCGTGAACTTATGAGCCTAAGACACATTGACTTTCAGTGGCACTTAGGAGTCTGAGTCACTTTTAAAAAGAGGACTTAGGCTCCTAAGTGTCTTAGGTACTTTTGAAAGTTTTGTCCCTCATGATTTATCCAAGGTCACAAAAGAACCTGGAGCAGAGCTGGGAGTTGAACTTCGGTGTCCTGAATCCCAGGACAGTGCCCTAATCACAAGGCAATCCGTCTTCTCTCAAATCCAGGTAAGAGGACTATCAGATAGAGGTCTGAAAAATATTCAGAACAAAGTTTGATAGAACAGTGCTTAGAATTCAAAGGTTTTTTTTCCCCCCACAATGAACTCAAAGTTGGGCCCATTTCGTGGAATTTGTGCTAAGGAATGCAGATGTTTCAAGAAAAACCAGTCCTTTTTTCCAATAAGAAAGGGCCAGTTCTCAGGCAAAGAGGCGTTTGCAGCAAAAACCATGGGAAAATTCACAATTTCCCATATTTCCAATAGGTCAATAACCTTATTTACTGTAAGTGTCAGCAACTACTGCAATTTAAAGCACCAGTCCAGGAAAATACTTTAGCGCATGCTTAACTTTAAGCATCTGAGGAGTCCCAATGATGTACATTTTTTGGTTTTAATAATTAACCTGGATTCTCATGCGCTCAGAGACAATTTGCATTCTCTCAGTTGTACAATTGGGCTGCCAGAGTGGCAGTATCTTATAATTATTGGATTGTTAATTAGTCTCTTTTATTATATTTGGAAACTTTTTAGGAAGCTGTGGTCTTCCTTGCTATTAGATATTAGTAGTAAGATTATCTTTTTTTTTAATTAGCATGTGGTTTCCTTAGCAGCTTTGTTCCTTTTATCTGATGTTACTTTTCAAAAGGGCTTCATTGCGTTGCTAAAGGTGAGTGAGTAATTACTAAAGAATACTTTTATTAAAGTTATGCTTTTTTCTTTCTGTGAACAGAGCATGAATTACTTTGAAGTTATTACACTATTCCTTTTTTTTTACTTTTGCTTAAGTTCTGCATAGTTTAAGTTCTGATTGGCCTCATAAAAGTCACATGACAATGTTTATGTTCCCCGATTGGATAAGCATAACTCTTCTAATCAGGCTTTAGGCTAAAACCCAGTGTGAAATTCACCTATATACAGAGAACTTGCAAAAGGCACGTTTCATGTAAGTCCCATTTAAGTCTGCAAACAAAACTCAACTTCAGAAAGTGATTATAAGAGGGATGCAAATGTAGCTGAAATAAATTCATTAAAAATGTAAAGAAATATATGCACCTCCCTCTCTCCCACCCGCCTGCCACCCTCAGCTTTGGGTGTTCCCAGTCAGACCACTCCAAATGATTCCCCACCACAACACACATATTTCTTAGAAAAGAGATTCTTCTGAGTGTCACCATGCTAGTCCCCAAACCCTCTCTTGGGTTCTCTCACAAAGTTCAGAACTTGGATAAGTATTTGGTAGTCTGTGCGGAAAAAAAAAGATCTGAACTTCTTGTGTCTGCAAACCGAGGCTGGAAAGCCCATGAGATCAGGTTGTCTCATGTGATTCTGGTACCTCCAGTTGCAGACATATACCCTGAGAGTGCCCTCTCTTGTGGAGACTCAGCCTTTCTAAGTATTTCAGAACCCTGCCATTCCAGTGTAATTTGATGGGGAGAGACGTTTCCAAAACAATTTGTCCATCCTTCGGACTAGTGATACTTACGTGTCCATGAATCTCCTGCTGAGGTTTGAGATGACAAATGGAGAACCAGTCTGGAAGGGAGGGTCCCGAAGCACTTTGTACCAGATGGGTCTACAGTCTGCACACAGCAAGCTCCGTGGGATGGAGCTCAGCATAGCCGCATCAATCTCCAGGTGCTCATCCAGGGTGTAGATCTGGATGCCGTACACTTCCTCGCCCACCTGTTTGGCATTCAGCTTGATGGTCAGAGGGATGTCGCAGAAGACGTTCTGGGGCCCCAGAGAGATGTTCTTCCCGCTGATGGTTAGAAGCTTGATGTCATTCACTGCTCCGCTGGAGTCCCAGTCCGTGGAGACGAATGTCACCCAGACCGTGAGGGACTCTGGGATCAAGGGATAGCGGAACTCCAGCACCAGATAGCAGCCCTGGGGCTCGGGACAGACTGGCAGTACTGTGTGCTGGTGGACCCCTGAGTTGGGACTCCAAGTCCTGACACTGGGTTTACAAGGTTGCTCTACATCAGGGTGACCTGAAGGAAAGGCAGAAGCAAAGAAGAGAGATAAAGGATGTTAGAGACTATGGCTTAGCACTGATTTCACAGTCTTCTGAAATACAAACCTACAGGCTAAGAGCAGAGCAGGCCACCTCCAGACAGGGAGGTAAGCTATACATTTAGATGGAAGGAGATGGATGGCAGGAGAGAGATCACTTGATCATTGCCTGTTAGGTTCACTCCCTCAGGGGCACCTGGCATTGGCCACTGTCGGTAGACAGATACTGGGCTAGATGGACCTTTGGTCTGACCCGGTACGGCCTTTCTTATGTTCTTATGTTCTTATGTTCTTAAGGATGAAAGATATCAGGACTGAGAGACTGTGGAAGGAGGTAGGAGGCTACCTAAAACTGTACATTGCATTTCAGAAAGGTTTTCTGACACAGCAATTAGGGCAAGAAATGAGCTGTTCGGTAATCTGTCCTGTCCAACTGCTAATACAAGATTGTTCCCTACTGTACAATATGAGTTGGATTCACCAGCACATGATGGCCATGCAAAACAACCATAAACATAGTTTAACTGGCTGGTTGAGCCCAGCTTAGGACTACCTTTTGTCACCAGAGAGGCATAAAACAGCTGGAGGTGCCAGTAAACCTGGCCCCGTATTTTCAGTCTCCAATTTCAAGTGAAGGTTGCTACCACTGTGACTATTCCATAGTCTGAAAGAGCTCACAGTGGCAGATGATTCTTTCCAACAATCAGCCTCAATTCTCGTTACTTTAATTTCACCCCACTGCTGCTAACTATACCCTCCTTGTGGCATTTTATTATATATCAGGAACAAAAAGAACCCTTACAATGCTATTGGTCCATAAGTGGATGGAAATGGAAGAATTATCAACAACACCGAAAATGTGAAAATGTTCAATAAATACATTTATTCCATGTTTGGGGGGAGGGGAATGAACAGATGATGCACTCTCATCATATGATGAGGATAATGTTCTGTCCATTCCACTAGTATCTCAGGAGGATGTTAAACAATAGCTACTAAAGTTAGATATTTTCAAATCAGCAGATTCAGATAACTTACATCCAAGAGTTTTTAAAGAGTTGGCTGCGGAGCTTACTGGACTGTTAATGTTGATTTTCAATAAGTTTTGGAACACTAGGAAAATTCAGGAAGCCTAGAAGGAAGATAATGTTGTGCCAATATTTTAAAAGAGTAAATGGGATTATCTGAGTAGTTATGGGCCTGTCCATATGACATCAAGCTGGGACAAGATAATGGAGCGGCTCATATGGGACTTGATTAAAGAAATAAAAGAGCGTAATATAATTAATGTAGATCAATGTGGGTGTATGGAAAGTAGATCCTGTCAAACTAATTTGATTTTTTATAAGATTATAAGTTTTGCTGATAAAGGTAATAATGTTGCTGTAATAGACATAGATTTTTATAAGGCATTTGACTTGGTGCAGCATGACATTTTGGTTAAAAAACTAGAATGATAAAAAATGAACATGGCACGCATTACATGTATTTAAAACTGGCTAACTGATAGATCTCTAAAAATAACTGTAAACAGGAAATCGTCATCAACAGGGAATGTTTCTAGTGGCGTCCTGCAAGATTCTGTTCTTGGTTCTACATTCTTTCATATTTTTTATTAATGACGAAGTAAACAAAAAAAATCAATCACTGATACATTTTGCAGATGACACAAAAATTGGGAGAGTGGTAAATAATAAAAAGGACAGGTCACTGATACAGACCAATTTGGATTTCTGGGTAAACTAGTTGCATTCAAACAATAGGTATTTTAATATGGCTAAATCTAAATGTATATATCTAGGAACAAAGAAAGTATGTCATACTTAGAGGATGCGGGGGGTGGAACTCTATCCTGGAATGCAGTGACTCTGAAAAGGATTTGACGGTTTTGGTGGATAACCAGCTGAACATGCGCTCCCAGTCCGACACTGGATAAAAGGGCTAATGGGATCCTTGGATGCATAAACAGGGGAATCTTGAGTAGAAGAGAGGTGATTTCCCTCTCTGTTTGGCACTGGTCTGACCACGGCTGGAACAGTGTGTCTATTTCTGGTGTCTTCAATTCAAAAAGAATGTTGAAAACTAGAGAGGACTCAGAGAAGAGCCAGGAATATGATTAAAAGATTAGAAAACCAGGCTTGTGATGACAGACTCAAGAGGCTCAATCTGTTTAGTTTAACAAAGAGAAAGTTAAGGGGTGATTTGATTACAGCGTATAAGCACCTACATGGGGAATACATATTCAATACAGGGCTCTTCAGTCTAGCAGAAAACGCTATAACATGATCCAGTGGCTGGAAGCTGAAGTTGGACAAATTCAGACTGGAAATAAGGCATAATTTTTTAACAGTGAGAGTGATGGGGAAGTTCTCTGGCCTGTGTTAGACAGAAGGTCAGACTAGATGATCATAATGGTGCCTTCTGGCCTAGGAATCTATGAATCACTTTCAAATAATCCATTTCTCTCCAAAGGACACAAAGAAAAAAATTAAGTGCATTTGATAACTCTGAAGGGCAACTACATTGTGTGGTTAAGAGGTTGAAATGTTCACAGAGGCTCTTTGGGTGAAATTCACTATTGATGCCGTGTCATGGAAGCCCAGGTTTTTGGACGGAAGTGGCAAAGAATCCTGTGGCACCTTATAGACTAACAGACGTTTTACAGCATGAGCTTTCGTGGGTGAATACCCACTTCTTCGGATGCAAGCAGTGGAAATTTCCAGGGGCAGGTGTGTGTGGACAGAAGTGGTGCATCAACCTTGTGTTGGCTCTGTGCTGGGTGAATTTCACCCATTGTGACGAAATGACGAGAAAATGTACTCTTACATTTCTCACCACTGGCTTTGCTCTACAACACAGGAGGTATTACTAAAAGCTAATGAAAGCCACAATGCTTGCTGGGCTCCCAAATAGTTGGTAACATTACAATCTGGCATGAAATCATGTACTGAAAGATCCAGAGAGGTCGGATGGGTGGAACAGTCGGTAACAGAATCCAGTGCGAGCTATAAATTCCCTCTTCCTTCCCAAATAACCACACGGAGAGGGAGTCAGCTGGACAGAGAGAATACATAGCAGAGGAGAGAAGGAAGGGAAAGTAAAGATAAAGAGAGAGAGAGAGTGCACAGCTGAATGTAATAGAGGAAGAAAAGAAGGGAAACAAAGCATTGGTCAAACACAATTAAGAGAGGACATGAGTGTTAATTTAAAAAGAAAATGCCAACGTATGAGTTTTTCTCATCGTCTGAAGTGTTAGAAATATGCTTTATTATTCATTTTCATAGAATCATAGAATCATAGAATCTCAGGGTTGGAAGGGACCTCAGGAGGTCATCTAGTCCAACCCCCTGCTCAAAGCAGGACCAAACCCAACTAAATCATCCCAGCCAGGGCTTTGTCAAGCCTGACCTTAAAAACCTCTAAGGAAGGAGATTCCACTACCTCCCTAGGTAACCCATTCCAGTTCTTCACCACCCTACTAGTGAAAACGTTTTTCCTAATATCCAACCTAAACCTCCCCCTCTGCAACTTGAGACCATTACTCCTTGTTCTGTCATCTTCTACCACTGAGAACAGTCTAGATATATCCTCTTTGGAACCCCCTTTCAGGTAGTTGAAAGCAGCTATCAAATCCCCCCTCATTCTTCTCTTCTGCAGACTAAACAATCCCAGTTCCCTCAGCCTCTCCTCATAAGTCATTTTCTTTCCCTGAAGGTCGGCTGGTAGGACAGACACTCCAGTTCAGTCAAAAGGAGTCCAGATGCAGAATGATTTCTCTACAGCAAGTGCAGTCCTGGCAGAGGGCCAAAGAGTGACACCCTTTCCCCATTAGCCCCCTCCAGACGTAGCCTTTCTACCCCTCACACAGAGCACTGTGCAGTGGGAATGCCACTTACCTCAGGCATGGAAAAAGACCCAAGCTCAAGTAGCGCTGACATATTGTGAAGGAAGCCAGGGCTCTGTTTCAAGCTCTGTGCTATTTATTTAGTTAGCTCCCCCTTTCTTACTATTCCAACTGGGCAACTGCTGAGCCACCCCGCCACCTCATTCTTGCTAGGCTTACAAGTATTGAGTGTTAGATCAATCTGAGTAGCAAAAAAAAATCTATCCAGCTCAGATTATCTCAGAACATTTGCTGCGGTGTGTATGCGTGGTCAGGTCCAACAGTTACGTGGTAGCTGGTACACTGAGCCCCTGACAGCAGCCCGAAGAAAACGTTTTACCCACAGATCCCCAAGGGATCGTCGACGGGGGAGGGTAAGTGCTATCATTGCCATCTGGCAAATGGGGACATTGAGGCACAGAGTGGTTTGAGGCCAGGCCCAGGTTTTCAAAGGTGGCCACTGGCTTTGGCTTCCCGTTTTTGGGCGCCCAAACCGATACATGTCGGGCAGGATTTTCGGTGGCATGGTGCACCCATGGCTCACTTTGGCTTCCCTGGGAATTGCAAGCACTCAGTGCCTCTGAAAATCAGGCTTGAGGTGGGGCTCTTTTAAAACGGTCACACAGTGCGTGAGTGGCAGAGCCAGGAGTAGAACCCAGGGTTCCGAAAGCCAGCGTCCCATCCACTGGACCACATTGTCTTTCTTCCATTCACCTTCCCCCCTTTCTTATCACAGGTTTTCAAATCCCCTACATGTTGCAAGGCAGACTCCTCTGGCACAAATGAGAGACATCCTTAGAAAGGGTGGAATCCACCCCTGCCAGCACAATCCCTGTGCAACACTTACACAGCCAATGGGCTAACTCACCCACAAGGGTGAATTTCACTCCAACTGCAGAGAGTTTAATACTGGACATTTATCCATACTAAGCAACAGCAGTTCTGACTAGCTACACTATATACCTGGCCACGGCCCTGCATAGACTGAAAGCCTGAGCAAACTACAGACCTTACCACTTTAAAGAATTTCAGGAAGCTCAATTAATTTAGCTTAACAAAGAGAAGGTTAAGGGGTCATTTGATCACAGTTTATAAGTACTTACACGGGGAACAAATATTTGATAATGGGCTCTTCAGTCTAGCACAGAGGTAGGTAACCTATGGCACGTGTGCCGAAGGCGGCACACGAGTTGATTTTCAGTGGCACTCACACTGCCCGGGTCCTGGCCACAGGTCCGGGGGCCTCTGCATTTTAATTTAATTTAAAATGAAGCTTCTTAAACATTTAAAAAACCTTATTTACTTTACATACAACCATAGTTTAGTTATATATTATAGACTTATGGAAAGAGACCTTCTAAAAATATTAAACTGTATTACTGGCACGTGAAACCTTAAATTAGAGTGAATAAATGAAGACTCGGCACAGCACTTCTGAAAGGTTGCTGACCCCTGGTCTAGCAGATAAAGGTATAACACAATCCAATGGCTTGAAGCTGAAATTAGACAAAATCAAGCTGGAATAAGGTGTACATTTTAAACAGTGAGAGTAATTCACCACCAGAATAACCTACCAAGATTCATGGTGGATTCTCCATTACTGACAATTTTAAAATCAAGACTGGATGCTTTTTTTTTTTTTTAAAAGATTCTTTTGGGGAAGTTCTAGGGCCTGCGTTATGCTGGATTTTAGACAAGATGATCATGGTGGTCTCTTCTGGCCTTGGAATGTTTGAATTTATGATTAATCAGACACTGTGAATTGAGCTTGGATAAAAGTTTATATTTAACTGTGGAGAGTCTGAAAAGTCCTAGTCCACACACCTTTGGGTTTCTACAGCAAGGTGACTATGGCAAAAGGAAAAAGTACCAAATGGATGGCAGCACTTTTAAACAAATTCGCTTCATGCCCCTTTTATGTTCGTCTACTGCAAATATGCCAGTAAATGAGTTAATTGGCGGGAATGATCATAGCAATGTCAGATCCTACGCAAGCAGTGCAGAACGGACACGAAGAGTGCATTTTGGATTTGCAAGCATGAGTGACCACACTAAACCCCGATTCACTCAGTTGCACACATTCATTTAGGGCAAAGACACATACCATGTGACCTATGGGTCCGATTAAGACAGCTCAAATTCGAATATGGAATGAACTGCTCTTGAGCAATGTATTTGGCCATTGTCAGAGGCAGGGTACTGGATTGTTCAGTGGTCTGACCCACCATGGCTATTCCATGTTCCCAGACTTCCCTTAATCAGTATGACACAGGCAGCCACAACCTACCCTTGACTGACAAAGAGAACTTAAGGTTCGAAATTGCACCAATTGGGTTCATTGTAGCTTTTGATGCAGGTGAGAACTGTGGTTCTCTGGTAAGCTGGAAGAGCACCACAAAGTATTTCCCAGGAATATTGGCTCAAACTTTAAAATGAGCTTGTTTTGACCATGCCTTTTCCACTTTTAGGGCTGCTTTCCACGACCATTCAAGTAGGGGAGTGTTTACACACATGAATCATTGCAGAAAGTGATTTTTAAGCTTGCTGACTACTCGCAGATAAACAATTAACCACGACAGGTAATGATCTAACTCGGCTATTTGCAACTAAGACCAAGTGCGCAAACCCAAACACACACAGTTATCATATGCCAGTGACTGGGTGGTGATGATGGAAAATTAAAAATGCCATCCACTTAGTATATCTTATATATGGGAGAGGACATGGTTGATTAAGACAGCAGCAGGACACAGTTTCCAAAACCCCTCGCTAAAGCTATGGCCCAACTGCAATTGAATGAGATAGATAAGGATCTGACTGCACTTTTCATAGCTAAGAATATGCAGGCACACACACTGCGACAAGAGGAAATTAAATGTAAACTCTGTGTCCCGCTAGTAATATCTTACAGTCGCCTATTTTTTTTAGCAATATTGCCTCTGGCTAGGCCTGTGTGATCCAGAAGGAAAAGGTGGTTTCAAATTAGCACTAGTTGGAAAAATTTCGCCAGAACCCCATATTCCAATGCATTGTGCGGGTCTGTCAAAATCATTATGCTTTGCAGAATGGGGTTGATTTCACCAGAATTTCATTTTGGAAGAAAACTGGGATGGGGGGTGAGTTTTGACAATGTTGAAACATTTCGATCTTTTGTTTTGAAATGACATTGTTTTAACATTGTTTATCTTTTGTATTATATTTATGATATATTAGAAAAGGTATAAAGAACATCAACATGTAACAAAATGAATAGAAACAAAATGGGTTGACTGAGACCCAAAACTAATTGGGGGGGAGGAGAGAATTTTCCTTCGTGGAGAATTTAGAAGTTTTCTATTTTCGGTCTGATTCTGAATAAAGCCAGAGTTTGAAATCTCAAGATCCTTTGTGAAATGAGACTTCCATCCTCTATACAGCTCTATTTCAAGGGATCCAAAATGCTCTAATCCTGCTTCTCTGCTCCCTCACCGTGAAAGATACAAAGCCCTATTGGCTTCTTCGTACCTCCTCTAGATTATAGTAGTTATAAGTCAACAAGTCAAGGAACAGAAATAATGGCATGGAATTTCTACAACCAATCACAAAACATGTTTTAACTTTTGAGTATCATCCATTCACTGTTTGTGATTAAAACACAGACTTTAAAAATGTGACCAATCTGTCAGATGAACTTCAATGGGGGATGCATTTGAGAGCACTGAGATCTGCTTGTGGACATTCAACGGACAGAAAAAAAAAGAAGAGGCTAGATACACCAAATAAGTTATTCAATGTGAATTATTCACACAATCTATTTTCTGTCTCTCACCCTCTTTAAGGAGACCAAAACCTTTGACAGCTGTCTCGCCCATTTCTGATTCCCTGATCATCTTGATGAGGTGAAACCAACAATGGGTCACAGCTTCTTATGGAAAACCAGTTCAATTACTACCAACCTCAGAAAAAACATTTCATACCATGATCTGAGTCTCAGTTGCAGTGCTCGTAAAATATCCAGCTTAATAGCTGAATCTAAAACTGGAATAATCAGTGCTTGGACAAAAATCTGCTTCACATGGATGAAAAGGGGGAAAGGAACTATATAGCAAGGATTCCTGCTGAAAAAGTTTTTCTTCTAAAATATGGAAAAGGTTCTGCAGTCCCCAGAAACCAGTGAAGGATCCTATATTAAGATACACTAGGAAGGTGGTTTATAAAAATCTGGGGCCCAATTCTCCATTGTCTTAAATCAGTTCTACACTGGTATAACTCCATTGAAATGGACAGAGCTACCCCATGTAAATTGGGTGTAACTGAGCAGGGAATCAACTCTCCCAAGCTTTTTCTCACCTTGTTGAGCTAACACTGCATAACCAGCAGGCAAACATTTAAACTTGTGCTGTGTTGTTGGGTTTTTTTAAATTTCTTGGCATTAATTGCTATGCAGGACTATTCACAGTAACACCCATAAGTCAGCACTTGCCATTTGTGATACATTGAAATTAATCAAGCAGTTCATTAATTAATCAAGGAAGTGATTTTGCCTCCCTTATTCCTACTGCCGAGTACTTTGCTCTGCAAGTAGTCCCCACTGCTTTCAATGAGGCTACTCCTGGACTAAGGTACTACCCAATGCGAGTAAAGGTGGTAGAATCTGGACCTCAATAAATAAAATGAAACATTGCATTTTTGTGAGTTAATGTAAACAGGCCTCTCTGCCGGCACCTCTTTCACTTCACATTACAAATCAGATTAGTCACGGTTTCTTGGCACAGTTCTGCTCTCAGAAATTCATGCTCAACTCCCACTGACTGAACTAGGAGCTGTACAGGTATGTCTGAGCACACAGATTTCAGCTAATGAGCTATGCCATGGCAGAAGCTGGTCCTGTGTGCTTCTCTGCCCTTTATTTTCATTCATGCCACATGAAAAGATAACCAATGTTAACCTCCTCTCTTCCTCATTTTGCCCCTTTCTACCTCTCTGTTGTTCTCCCTTCTTTCCCATCTCCAGTGTTTCCCCCCATCCCCCACCTTTTCCCTTCCGTGGCAGAGCCATCCCTCCCTCCGACTTACCTTCTGCTTCCCGTGGACTCCAGTGCCCAGATGGATCACATGGCATTGGTGAAGAGGCACCGAAGGCATATTGCACCAGGACTCTTCCTTCTGTACACAGATCGCATGCTGATCCCACTTCTCTAGGAAGCCAGGAAAACAGGAGAACACATCAACTTAGTAACAGCTGAATGAGCTGCTTCTCCTACAATACTAAAAGCCACAAGACTTAGAATTCAATTCCACTTAACCCCCTTTTCTTAGGGCATTGGCAAACAGCACTTTGCAGCATGACCTTCCGTAGGGTTCAGCTAATAGCCTGTGAAGACTGCATCTGTGTTTTTAAAATGAGTACAGAATATGAAATGACAGCAACTTGTAAAACCATGCTGGGTTATTTGTTTTTTCTTCGCTACAACTGGATCAAACTCCAATGAAAGAAAACTCTGTCCAGTTGCTAAAGCAGAGAAATAGGCAGCAGGAGAGTTCAGTTCAATTCCTGGCTCTGTCATGGACTTCATGCATGACATTAGGTAAGGCACTTCTGCTGCTGCAATTTCCCCATCTGTAAAATATGGTTAATAACAGCTACCTGAATAAGGTTCTGTGAGCAAAGCTGGTAGAGTATGGGAAAAAACCAAACAACAAACCAACCTCACTGATTCACAAATATTTTTACTAAAAAGCGCACAGGGCCAGAACCTCAACGGGTGTAAATTGGCATACCTCCATTGACTTCAATAAAGCGATACTGATTTGCACCAGCTGAAGATCTGGCCTGCCCGGCAGTTTGCAATGCCTCTGGCCCTTATTCATTTGGAAGTATTTTTGAAAAGTGTTTGCAGATCATGAAGGGATCACAAATTTTGGCACAAATGGATTATCCATTCAAAGATGTGGCATAGAGAGATTACGTTTATAGAGTTTGTGGACGATACCAAGCTCAGAGGGACTGCGAGGTCGGAGGATAGGATTAAAATTCAAAATGATCTGGACAACCCGGACAAATGGCTGAATCCAAACAGGATGAAATTCAATACGGAAAAATGCAAAGTACTCCAGTTAGGAAGGAACAATACACTGTAAAAATACAAAATTGGAAATGTCTGCCTAAGGAGTACTGTGGAAAGGGATCTGGGGGTTATAGTGTATCACAAGTTAAATGTAAGTCAATAGCGTAACACTGTTGCAAAAAAAGCAAACATCATTCTGGACGTATTAGCAGGAGTGTTGAAAGCAAGACACGAGAAGTACTGGTAATTCTTCTGCTCTACTCCATGCTGATAAGGTCTCAGCTGCAGTAGTGTGTCCAGTTCTGGGTGCCACATTCAGGAAAGATGTGGACAAATTGGAGAAAGTCCAAATGAGAGCAATAAAAATGATTAGAGGTCTAGAACAGTGTTTCTCAACCTTTTTTGTTACCAGGGACCAGCTTGCTGCCTTCCTAATCTGTGTCAGGGAGATCTCAGGGACCGGTGCTGGTCCATGGACTGATTGTTGAGAAACACTGGTCTAGAAAACATGACCTATGAGGGAAGATTGAAAAAAAATTGGTTTGTTTAGTCTTGAAAAAAGGAGAGTGAGGGGAGACATGATTACAGTTCTCAAGTACATACAAGGTTGTTACAAGGAGGAGGGTGAACAATTGTTGTCATTAATTTCTGAGGATGGGACAAAAAGCAATAGGCTTAAATTGCAGCAAGGGAGGTTTAGGTTGGACATTAGGAAAAACTTCCAGACAGGGTAGTTAAGCACTGGAACAAATTGCCTAGGGAGGTTGTGGAATCTCTGTCACTGGAGGTTTTTAAGAACAGGTTAGGCAAACTCCTGTCAGGAACCATCTAGTTATTACATAGTCCTGCCTTGAGTGCAGGGTACTGGATTCGATGACCTACTGAGGTCCATTCCAGTCCTACACTTCTATTATTCTATGATGTGTTACCTGCTTTCATCATTTGTGGGTCTTCCATTCAAAAAAAGTTGACCACCCATTCAGGGAGCAGAACGATATCATGTGACTTTAAGGCCTGGTCTGCACTGGGGGAGGAGGATCAATCTAAGATATGCAACTTCAGCTACGAGAATAGCATAGCTGAAATCGATGTATCTTAGATCGAATTACAATTACTTACTTCGCATCCTCACGGCGCTGGATCAATGGCCGTGGCTCTCCTGTTGACTTTGCTTCTGCCTCTCGCACTGCTGGATTTCAGCAGTCGACGGGAATACGATCGGGGATTGATTTATCGCATCTACACTACACACAATAAATCGATCCCCGATAGATAGCTTGCTATCCGCCAATCCAGCGGGTAGTGTAGACGTACCCTTATAGAGACCAACACACCGGTTAACTCCACTAAACTATTTCATAGGACGTGTTAACTATTGAGTTAGTCATGGTTTGAGTAAATAATAGGGCTCAACTAATTAACATTTGTAAAATGCTTTAAGATCCTGGGATGAAAGATACTAAGTAAGTGAAACGCAGAATTATCATCATGCATTTGTTTTAGACCCTAATAGTAATTTGTTTATTAGCCCCTAATAGCTAATAGTTCTCAGTCT